>NC_134478.1:28450942-28508223 GCF_964194025.1 Convolutriloba macropyga | reverse complement strand
AAAAAAAATATTCTCACATAATTTAAATATTGACCCAAAAGATTCCTGTTTCGTCACATTTTGCTGGACAGCAGATACCAGAAAAGTAGTATGGCTAACAATATCCTTGGCCCAGAGAATCAGAACACATTTTTAAATTACGATCGACGTCTTGAGACACATTCTATTTTATTGCGGAACTTGAAGTTGTATATTAAACGTATTAAATATATCACATAGAATTTAAATTTCTATACACCGTAGCCAACGTAAGCCTATCATACGTTAGTTGTATTCCTTTTGACCATGCTAGACCCATCTAAACAGAGAAGACATTTTTTATTTTTAAAACAAATGATTTTTTTTTTGGTTTCCAGAGCAAAATTTCATCAAATCTCTCTAATTATTGACCACATAGCATAATTTCTTGGTGTTTCTATATATCCTATTTCAGCAGTAGATAGTATGAAATCAGTATGAGCAACAGTGAACAGCACCTTGACCCAGAGGGCCACATCATAGTTTCGAATCGATGCCAACATTATGAGCAATCTTCTACCAAAATGCAAAATTTGAGGTGTATATCTTTTATAGTAAACTGTCTTGTATAATAACTCATATGAATTCAACGCTAAACTTTTCTACCACTTAGACCAGCCTATACTCATTCGAACAGCAAAAAACGTAAAAAACAAACGAAAATTTAGGTTTCCAAACTTCTCCTTTCTCATAAATTACTATTTTAGGCGTTGGCCCCGAAAGCATTTTTTCTTGGTTGGTAACGCTGAAGAACTCCTTGGATTAGAGTGTCAGACCGTGTTGTAAAAATGCGATCAATTTTTACGAAATTGCTAATTTTGACTGTACTGTGTTGTACTTTAAAATTTCGGATTTTTCGTAAACACGAGGCGAAGCCTAGATCATGAACTCTTTCTGCCCGTTCCCGGGCCGAGGAATTTGGCCAAAATTATGTAAGATCAGCGGCAACTAGCGTTGACAAGTCGGAAAATTCACCGCAATTTTCTTACATAATTTTGCGCTGAATGCGTTGAATTTAAAGACAAAAATTCAACGCATTCAGCGCAAAATTATGTAGGAAATGGCGGTGAATTTTCCAACTTGTCAACGCTATTTGCCGCTGATCTTACATATTTAGCGTTGAATTTAGCGTAGATCTTACATATTTAGCGTTGAATTTAGCGTAGATCTTACATATTTAGCGTTGAATATAGCGTATATCTTGCATAAATTCAACGCATTCAACGCCAATCTTACATAATTTTGGGTTGAATTTTGGCGTAGATCTTACATATTTAGCGTTCAATTTAGCGTTGATCTTACAAAAAATCAACGCGTAGAACTCTGTGTATCGGACTCGACCACTGACCTCCTGTTTACTTGTCGCCTCTTCTACCATTGCGCCACCGTACCTTGGTTTCCTTAAGAGCCGCAATCCTTATAAAGCGTAGATCTTACATATTTTGCCTTGAATTTAGCGTAGATCTTACATATTTAGCGTTGATTTTAGCGTAGACCTTACATATTTTGCATTGAATTTAGCGTAGAACTTGCATACATTTCGTTGAATTTAGCCTAGATCTTACATATTTTTCATTGAATTTAGCCGAGATCTTACATAGTTTCAAAGTATTCAACGCATTTATCATGTGAGAAGTACTGGGAAAAATTTAAATTTTTTTTTTAAGTTTTGAAAAAAAAAATTGAATTCCTAATAAGGTCTGAAATGGTTTTTGCACCGTAAGAGAGCAAATGGTTATTTTTTGCTGACTTCATTTTTCTCAGTTGTGCAGTATAGGGGTCGAAACAGAAAAAAAATTAATTTTTCGAAAAAAAACTTGAAAAATTAGAAATCTTCAAATGGTCTGAATTGGATTTTGCGCTATAAAAGAGCCCTAAGAAACATTTATTCTGACTTGTTACTCACCTTTGGAGTATAGGGTTCGAAATAGTGAAAAAATTAATTTTTCGAAAAAAACTTGAAAAGGTTTTGAAATCGTAAAATGGTCTGAAACGGATTTTGCACTATAAAAGAGCACTAAAAATTGATTTTTCTCACCTGTGCAGTATAGAGTCGAAACAGTTAAAAAATTAACTTTTTGAAAAAAAAACTTGAAACTTTTGACATCGTAAAATGGTCTCAATTGGATTTCGCTCTATAAAAGAGCACTAAAAAATGATATTTCTCTGACTTCACGTTTCTCACCTTTGCAGCATAGGGGTCGAAACAGTGAAATTGATTTTTCGAAAAAAAAACTTGGAGAAGTTTTTAAATCGTAAAATGGTCTCAAATGGATTTTGCACTATAAAAGAACACTAAAAAGTGGTTTTTTTGCTGACTTCGTTTTTCTCACCTGTGACGTATCGGGGTCGATACAGTGAAAAAATAGAGTTTTTGAAAAAAAAACTTGAATAACTTTCGAAATCATAAAGCGGTCTGAAATGGAATTCAAAAAATTCAACATTAAATTTGTAACATCTAAGCCAAAACTCTACGCAAAAAATGTAAGATTGGTGTTGAATGCGTTGAATTTATGTACGATCTACGCCACAATTCAACGCTTAATATGTAAGATCTACGCTAAAATTCAACGCTAAATATGTAAGATCTACACCAAAATTCAACGCAAAATTATGTAAGATTGGCGTTGAATGCGTTGATTTTATGTTAGATCTACGCTAAATTCAACGCTAAATATGTAAGATCTACGCCACATTTCAACGCTAAATAAGTAAGATCTACGCCAAATTTCAACGCAAAATATGTAAGGTTGGCGTTGAATGCGTTGAATTTATGTACGATCTACGCTAAACTCAACGCTAAATATGTAAGATCTACGCTGAAATTCAACGCTAAATATGTAAGATCTACGCCAAAATTCAACCCAAAATTATGTAAGATTGGCGTTGAATGCGTTGAATTTATGCAAGATATACGCTATATTCAACGCTAAATATGTAAGATCTACGCTAAAATTCAACGCTAAATATGTAAGAACTACGCCAAATTTAAACCCAAAATATGTAAGATTGGCGTTGAGTGCGTTGAATTTATGTAAGATCTACGCTAAATTCAACGCTAAATATGTAAGATCTACGCTAAAATTCAACGCTAAATATGTAAGAGCTACGCCAAAATTCAATGCAAAATTTTGTAAGATTGGCGTTGAATGCGTTGAATTTATATAAGATCTACGCTAAATTCAACGCTAAATATGTAAGATCTACGCTAAAATTCAACGCTAATTATGTAAGATCTACGCCAAATTTCAACGCAAAATATGTAAGATTGGCGTTGAATGCGTTGAATTTATGTAAGATCTACGCTAAATTCAACGCTAAATATGTAAGATCTACGCTAAATTTCAAGGCTAAATATGTAAGATCTACGCCAAAATTCTACGCAAAAGTATGTAAGATTGGCGTTGAATGCGTTGAATTTATGTAAGATCTACGCTCAAGCGTAGATCTTACATAAATTCAACGCATTCAACGCCAATCTTACATAATTTTGCGTTTTTTAGCGTTGACACCTCGGCCCGGGTTTTTATAACTGAGTCCTTTCATAACTTGAACGAGTCATGTCGCACTTTTGTCCGAACGGTTTTCTCTTCATAATACTTTTTGAACGAACTCTTGAACTCACCAAATTTTGAACGAGCTAAATTCTGGATCACAGGTGCTCAATCCGGCTTGGTATTTTCATGAGCAAAAATGGCCTGGATAGTTATTTTCTTCAGCCATTTGTAAAAGGGGACCGTAAAAGCAGCCAGTAATTAAAGTAGAGTAAAAAATGGATAACTCTATTATGGGTACCAAAGTGTAATACCCCGCGATAGAAAATGAGCTCTGTCATTGATATTTTTCGGCTTTTAAAAAGCTAGAGATGAATAAATTGTAATGGATCCTCGCACCTCCGTTCTCTCTATAACACTCATTCATTCTAGGATATATTTTCATTCTTGAATTTATTTCACGAAGACGGTTGCATAGTGATTGCATAGTTGCAATTAATTTTTAAAATACTGTATGGACAATTACAACTCAAGGAGTCAGAGAGCATGTATATGATTATTGAAAAGAGCTTTAGGCCAGTAAAATGGAGGAAGCACATCCATTCTACCACCAAGTCCAGTGGCCTAATTGGATGATTTACTGTCATGAACATCTATCATTAGAGCTTCTTCCAATTTGTTAACAGGACATCACCCGCAGAATATGTCAGGCTAGCTGTACTGAACTTGACCTCTGAGCAGGCAGAGCATGTTTGAAAACAAAAAAAACAGAACATGCAAAATACTTAAGACCAAGAGACTGCTAACAAGAGTAAATGAATTGATGATTAATATTTTAGAGCAGAATTTTAGATGTAGTTGATGACATTGCGTATCATCAACTACATCTATAGCTCTGCTCGAAGTGGTTAATCATCAATTCATTTACTCTTGGTAACAGTCTCTTGTTCTTAAGTATTTTGCACGTCGTGTTTCATTTTTTTAAATACGTCTCGGACTGCTCAGAAGTAAATTTCATTACAGTCCCCCTCGTTTTGACCTTGTAATCAAAACACAGAGGACTAATGATTTGTTAAAGGTTGTCAATGTGGTATCTGTTTATTAAACTGTTTAGTAACTGTTTTTTCTGAAGTGGAGGTCTTTTTCCTAGTTGTCAATTACTAGTGCCATTTTGTTTACTGGTCTTGTTTGTTTCCGAACTCAGTTTAGATTTCGCGCGCTCTTACTTTTCCATCATTGCTGTGAAAAAACTTTTCCACAATACCGACAGGCCAAATACCTCGTGAAGTCATGTCTTCTTATATTTTTACTAGTTGACCAACTTCGAGAGGCTTCTGATCATCTATCAATTTTGGTCTCCTAGCCATTGTGGGTATGAACTCGCGCAGGAGTCGTGTCCAGAGTTGCTGTGAAATGATGATACATTTCTTCCAGTCCTTGTTGAAATATTAAGTGATTGACAGTATTGTTTGACGGCAACCTTTTGTAAGGTAATTGTTTGGCGTGATTGGTCGATAAGACAAACCCTTGAAAAAATTTTTTGCTCAACATTTGAGAGCCGATAACTGAGTAGAAAAATCTTTTTGAGGACTGCACAAGTCTTGCCCAGGGAGACTTTAATGGACTTGACTTCTGAGCAGTCAGAACCATAATTGAAACAAAAAACAGAATGTGCAAAATACTTAAGACCAAGAGACTGCTACCAGGAGTAAATGATTTTATGAGTAACAACTTTGAGCAGAGTTATAGATGAAGTTGATGACATTAGCTGAAGAGGATTCCCTCGATTCAGAGTCACTAGCTTGAAGAGTTCACTAGCTGAAGAGGAACGGATTCCCTCGATTCAGAGTCCGCGCAAACTAAACGGAGACAACCATTAGAGAATCTAAATGAAAACTTAATCTTCCCTAAGTTAATGGAAACCAAGTTTGGTTTGAATTCTTAATTATCATTGTTATTATTAATATTATTATAAACCAATACGCCCTCGATCAATTTTTGGCCCTTTTTACTTAAATATATTCGATTATGTGCACGGGCAAAAAGATCTCGACAATTTTCCCGTTACCATGTGAATTATTTCTGAACAGGTATCAGCGTCACTATTTTGAAGCTATAAGAATAATTACGAAGGTCAGCGGTAAATTTCATGTCATGTTTTTTGAAGATTAGAGTAGATAAATTAAAAAACTTAAAAACAAAGCAATAAAACCAATAAAAATTTACAAACAATTACAAATAAAGAATATTAATGTACACGAAATTGGTGGATGTTTGATATAAATAACGCGTGCTCTCCGTTTAAAAACTGCGTGTGACTTTCGTTATCCCGCCAAATTAATCCCACGCAACTATTAATGCGCGTAAATTTAATTGAAGCCGATTTTGAAATTGGATTGGCGCCAATTTAGTTAATGCAATAACTTATATTGAAGTAAACAGATTCACAAAAAACGCTCTGAGTCGTTTGGAAACAAAATCAAGCATAATTTGTGGAATGCGAAGTCAAAAATTGTGCCTATTATTTACACCTAAAAGTCACCCATTCTTCAAAACTCGAGAATCGATTTTGTGGAAACGATTTCGTTTCCATTTGAAACTTAAATATATCGTTTTTTTTTCGTTTTGGAGTTTGTAACATCCTCCACGTGAAATAGTCACTTTATGTCACTTCTTACGTCATTGTTCCGACCCCTCTTGAGGGGGGGAACTATATAATCAACTTTGTTCAGTCAATTTTGGCCGATCGATATATTCATCGTAGAGAGTTGAGACTGGTATCATTAGAAAGCTTGTCCAGCGTAAAATATGGAATTAAAAAGATGTTTTTGATTTTCGTTTTTGACAGGGAGATATCGAGGTTTAAACTTTCGAGAAAATAGAGTGAATTCCGTTGATTTCATTCACCTTTTTTCGGAATTTTTGACTAAAATTTCGCCAATTTTGATATAATTTAAATAAATTTTTCACAAAAATGTTGTTGATTTTAAGTTTAAAGACAAAAAACATTGTCGGCCATTTTCACTGATTTTTTTTGTCACAAATTCCAGGTAAACATTTCACAAAATTCAGACTTTTTCATCAAAAACAGCACGAATTAAGTTTGTTTAGTCCACTCTGATTAAATTTACAGGAAATGCACACCCAAACACCACTAACGCAATCTTTGTAGACTGAAAAAGGGGCTAATTCCACTTCAACTTCAGTCGAGAGCGCTCTGTAAATAAAACTTTGCCGTTTTTCGCTAACTTTATTCGTTGATTATCAAAAACGCAGCATTTACTTTTGATTTTTTAACAAACAAAATATCTAAATCAATGACATTCCAGAAATTAAATATTCCTAATGGACAATCAACATTAGCAGGACTAGTTCTGTACCAATCTGGGACCGTTACAATCCAAAAATAATTCGGATTGTCATCAGTCGGTTTGTTAAAAAAATTTGGATCTTTTTTATATTAATTAAATAACAGAACATTTCAAATCAAAGCTCAGTAGTGATGGGTCCTATTGTTTACTTCATTAACTCGGAATTAAGTTACCTGGTTGATTGCTTGAAAACTTTTGGTCGTTTTGACTTTTAAAATATTTGAATTTTAAATAAAAATTGGCTTATTGAACTTTGCCTCCAATTTTCTCCTAATTTGGTCAACTTATAGCTTAGTGTCAGCAATCAAAGAGTGCTCCTTTTTTCTGCTGAATTAAAATTTAGTCTCTATTGTGGCTTAAGGCCTTAAGTTATGGTGTTCTGGCTTTGATACTACTAGATTTCACAATTTTTTTAATTTTTAGGTATTTGCCCATTTTTCATATTTTCTAGTTTTGTCAAATTATCACGTTATTGTCAGTTCATATATCACATTTTTCGCGTTCAAAATAACGCACAATTGATAGTATTTAAATCCTGAAAGACACACATTGTGGTTGTTCACCGCTTCGACAATACTTTCTCGAAGAATTTAATTGAATTTTTTAATTTTGTTTTTAATTGTCGTTTTCACTTTGTCTTCTTAGTCGTATCTAATTTCCTGTACAATGACCCGGTTTGATTGGCTTTTCTTGGAAGAGTAGATGAGCCGATGTTCTGAGATTAGAAAATAGATAATGGCTTTCATGACTTTGAAAACAATTGTTTCCCAAAATGAAAAAAAAACATTTCAGTTTTGCAATTTTGTTCATTTTATTGTCTGTTTGTTACCTGGTCTCGTTAATTAAAGGTTAAAGATGACATTATTTTTGTGAAGGGAAGGTGACAAAAGGGATTGTTGTCACAAAATCTATTGTTTTTAAAGAATTCGAAATGAGTTTACTGGCTTCGAGACGGGTTTTTCACAAAAATTGTAAATTAATTTTTGATTTTTGTCATATTTGACGTTGTTTTTGTAGACGTAAGACATGTTCTGCATAATTGCAGGTCTTGAGGGCTTCTTTTGAAGGAATAAACGAACCTATTCAATTTTTTCATTTTGTAATTAATGGCTTTCATGTCTTTGGAAATAAATTTTTTTTTTTATAAAAACAAGTTTTACATAATCTTGCTTTTATCTTTTTGGTCTAATTGTTACCTAGTTTCATCAACGAGAGGTCATATAATACATTTTAAGGGAAGGTGTCAAAAGAGATTGAAATCGCAAAATCTAATGTTTTAAGAGAATTGGTTATGACTTTACTGGCTTCCTCACGGGTTTTTCACAAAAAAAAATTAATTTTTGATTTTTGTCATATTTGACGTTCTTTTTGTAGACGTAAGACATATTCTGGAAAATTGCAGGTCTCAAGGGTTTTTTTGGAAGATTGATTGAACCTATTCAAATTTTTCATTTTGTAATTAATGGCTTTCATGTCTTTGGAAATAAATTTTTTTCGAAAAAAACAATAATTACATAATTTTGCATTTTTTTCATTTTTGTCTGACTGTTGCATATTTTCTTTAATGAGCGGCCACATAATACATTATCGGTGTTTGACAAAGGTGCTATCGAATAATTTTGGGGGCCAAAGTTTGGCTTTACGGCTTCCAATGTATTTTATGGCAAGTTTTCATTGATTTTTTGTTTGTTGTCTGTTTGTTGTTCTTTTTGCATAAAAAATTGAATACCAAGAGTTCTTAATTTCTTTATATAAAAGCATTGGTAATTGTAAACCTATGGGATATTTTAGTTGATTCCTAATGGTTTTCATTACTTTGAAATTAATTTTTTTTTTAAATTCAGCGAATTTTCTAGCTTTAAAGTTTCTGTTCTTTTTTGTCTAACTGTTACCAAGCTTTATTATGAACTGGTGAATAACCATTTTTTTTTCTGGTGAATTACCTGTTGATTGTTTATTGTCAATTTATCTGACGCTATTTTGACTTTGTTATTAAGTTCTTTTGTTTTTTAAAACGGACATAATTTTTTTGATGTAATTAATCTTTGTTGTTGTTGTTGTTTGATTTTGCCGTTCGTCTTCGCTCACTTTCTTTATATCGACATATCTCATCAATCTAAAGCATCTTTTTTGTTCTCCTCTGAGTTATTTGCTTTGGAGGCTATCTTTTCGTTCATACACCAGTTTTTTTTTAAATACTTGAATTTTTGTGTTTTTCTATCTGTTCCTCATTTGGTAGACAATTGTGCCAAAATTGTGGATGAGTGGGGTCGGAACCTTATGTGCAATCGCACATTACCGAGGCGCCTTGTTTCTTATATCATGAACAAAGTTATATAATATCACAGAAACTATCATTGCATTCATTTTCAGCCAGGCTTGAATATTGAAGAACGTTGATGTGCAATATTAATTTTCAGATAATTGTCAAATTAAAATAAATCCATCACCTTAATATTAAAACTCCCTATACACTCAATTCGAGCTTTGCGAGCTGGAACAGAAATGTTTGGCATATTTCAGAAGCGTTCGCTAAAAACAGAACATTTATACACAGATAACATGCTGCTTTTTGTTGACTGTAAAGATGTCTTTGCTGGGGGGATTGTTGGTAACGTTAAATATTGTTGGTATTACTAGCACGCCTCTTGTAAATACACTAGTTCCACTATATGTTAGAATTTTTGGAGCTGCTCTCAATTGAAGCTGCTTTGTTGAGGAGATTAATTGACCCGCCAGTTGTTTTCTTCGCTTCATTGTGATACTTTATTCCAATATCCACGTTCTTTTCCAGCTATTCCTTGGTTACGGTGCCAGAAACCGCGTTCTTTTCCAGCTATTACTTGGTTACGGTGCCAGAAACCACGTTCTTTTCCAATTGTTCCTTGGTTACGGTGCCAGAACCCGCGTTCCTTTGAAGTTTTTTCTTCCATCGAAAGCGAAGTCACATATAGTGCCAGCAGGAGAACAATAATCATCGGGGCTAAAATTCTGATCATCTTTCAATCAAACAAAATTTGCAACTACTAATGAGGTCGTGAAGGTGTTGAAACACTGAAGAAATACTCTTCCACAGAAAATGATATATGAAAATTGAGAAGAGTTTATGCCGCTTTTATAGGAAACAAAACGTCATCTTGCACATGGTCTCATGTCAAATGCAATCGCATCGTTTGTGACGGTAATTATTTTCCGGCATATGTCAATAATAATACCAGCCGTTTTTGAAGCAATTTTGACAAATAATTATATTTTTAATTGAGACATGTTGGTTCGACTTTCCTTTTTATTAAGTGATCCATAGCTTTTGGTTAGATCATGCTGAAAAATGGACAGCTGTCGCAGTTTTCTTTTCGAAAAAGTTCGTTGTATTCAATTTTCATTTTGTTCGCAAACCACAATTTTTCTATGATGCTAGTACCTTTTTCAACATCATTTTTGTGATCACAGTATCATCCAGTATATCCTTTGAGTTTTTGGAAGAAGAGAGCTTCTCTGATCATAAACTCCTGCTTGCGGAAATTTTGGTTCAGTTTTACAGGAACGCAGCCTTATCTGTTTTTAGAAGATTAATTCTAAAAATGGTGGTTAGAATATCTTCACTGAAAACAACTTCTAGTGTAAACGAAAAAAAACAGAAATATTCTACAACAGTATTTTATCGACAACTAAGTCTGCAAAACCTTTGAAAACTCCTCGGAGAACATTGGCATCTCTTTATAGGTCGTTTTTGTCCATTCACTTAGAAAATAAGAATTCTGACTGCCAGGCGCCGCTATAAAAAATTCATCTTAAATTAGCATTTTCGCAAATCAACCCAATGGTTCTCTTGAGATAGATAGACAAAAATTTGTTGAAGGAACAAAAAGCTGGAATCCAAATGAAGCTTACAACGTACTTAAAAGTATCTCAAAAAAGCTCAATCCCAGCAAAGATGATGTATAAAGAACAAGTAACTGGAACTCAGATCATATGTGAAGCTTTCAAAAATCATTTCGAATCTGTTTCAGACGGGATGAATCGGTACTGGAAGGCAGTACCAATAATTTCCAATAATTTATTTTGCTTAGAAGATACCGCTTTTTTTTTTAAAAAAAAAGAATTCTTTGAAGAAACCTCTAAAATCAGTTTGCCTTGAAATTACGTTGACGAGGTGTCACCTGGTTTCCTCGAAACAGCTGCACCATTCCTCCTAAACCATATAATATTTTTTGCGGTTTTTCGATAAACAATTGTCAATCCACGGACATATGGAAATAAGTTCATGTAAGACCTCATATTAAGGGTGGTAGAAAACTCAATATCAACAATTACGGACATATCACCATGTTAACGTCCTTGTCATTAGTGTTTCCGATATTGGTGTATGAAGATTTTAAATAGTTGATTCTAAGCCAACTATGCAACAAATAGCTTCATTTTTGCAAGGGTTGATCAACCATAACTCAAATCCCCTTTATTGTGAAAAACTGCATTGTGAGCTAGAGGCTAAAAAGTGCCCAATACATGTCTCCCTCGATGTAGCGAAAGCGTTCGACACAATTAACTATAATTATCCACAATTTATCTCATTATGGTTTTTCATGAAATGCCCATCTTGTTTTTCACATTGTATCTTTTAGACTGGCAACAATGAGTACTTAATTCAAATTGTACGTCAAATTGTGTGAAAGTAGCCATTGGTGAACCACAGGGGTCAATGTTTGCAGTCGTTCTGTTTTTGGTTTATATTAACAATTTACCAGCAGTTTTCTTTAAAGCAAGTTTTTAACATTTGTGGAGTTTTATTTTCAAGTTCAAGATACTGATATGTTTGCTACAACATTGCGCTGGCTATGAATTGAATTCTCATGCAAGAGAACATCGGATTGAACGGATCAAGTCGATAAGAGTCTTTGCATAAATTTCTCGCAAGTTTTTTTTGGGACTTTCATACTGACATTACAGTAAAAAAGGTCTTCCGAAGCTAACTCATAGTCGATAAGTTTGCCTGCTGAAACAAAAGTCAGAGTTATATGTTTTCTAGTTAAAATTGATGTTCTTCCAGTTCTCTAATTCGGATCAAATATTCGGTTGCCTTATCACTTAGACTACAGAGTGTGGAGAAATTTCAAAGCAGAAATCTTTAGTGGAATTGTAGAAAATGGAATATCTCTAATTTAATATATCGGTCTTAAATTTGATTAACCAAGGATTTCTAGCAATTCGGTACAAGCTGGTTCCCTCAGATCTCCTTCTTGTGAACATTTCTTTTTGGACAGACTATTCTGAATCCATTTGATTTATGGAAGACCATCTCTCAGTACTGCATTACAAGATCCAGTGGTAAATCCTTCATTTGCGCTAGAGTGATGAGACAGAAGCGGCGCGATGTAAAATTTTCGACTTACGCTAGAACTAATTTTAATGCCCTCAAGTTTTGCTCTAAAATAAAAAGCAATAAACTCTACCCTGGCTCGAAAATGTAAGACGTCCCCGGCCGTCGTTAAATTCTGCAGAGGTTCCTTTCGGTCAAGAAAGTCTGATCATAAACGGGCCACAGCCTGGTTAGAGGTCATTTCTCGTACACTAACGGCAGAATAATAAGGACACCAACTTTTGATCAGAGATTGATACGAGCTCAATAATTTCTGATTCGAGATGACATTCAGCAAAAAGAGGTTATGTGGGAAAAAACAATTAGGTTATTATCAAAAACTAAAAATTGCTAGGCATAAATCATGAATTCGAAACTTCGAAGCTCAAGAAGACAAAAGAACAAAATAAGCAAATTTGACTTTTTAATATTAACCAACAGGTGCTAAGAAAAAAATCCTTTTTTTGAGAAATTTTGGTTTTTCAAATATATAAATATATAATGTTCGTCTTTTTGAAATATATTTTGGAAATAGATTACGTTTAAAGGTATAAAAGCAACATTTTTTCCATCCCTATAGTAAAAAACTATCCAAGTTTCGAAAAGAATGTATCGTTTCTGAATCTACGCAATTTTTTTATATGTCTCCAAATTTTGCATTTCTTGGTCTCATATTTAACGTTTTTTGTATCAGATTACAAAATTGTTTTCAATAACAAGCTCATCTCAGTAGTGTTTCTTATCTCTGATCTTTTCGAGTTCATGTTGCAGAAAAAATATTTCTTAAATAGGCGAACAAAATCTTTTTAGTACTCAAAGTTTGAAATAAACTAAAAAACTGGGAATAAATTGCTTTTGGAACATTTTCTAATACTTTTTCCTCGGAGTCTCAATTTGTTTTTTTTCTGTTCTGATTCTCGAGTGTTTTCATGAGTACGATAAAACTGCATAATTATCTTGTTCAACTGATTCGGTGTTTCAAATTTATCAATGAAGAAAATGCTGCTCAGATTTTTAAAATCAATATGGATTCATAAGTTCAGTTTTCTATCATCATTTGTTTTCAGCAGCAACAGTAGCATACTGAACTAGGTTATCGTGCTTTGTGAATGCTTAAATTTAAGCCAACAGGAAACTATTCCTAAAGTCCAAGGTTCCCAATTTTCTCTGCATTATTTATGACATGCACTGAAAGATGCCGACCTTTCAAAAATTCCAAGAACTGTTACAAACCTCAATTCTCGCAAGCGCATTAGGCAAAATTTTCCGATAAACTTACGTCTAAAACTTTACGCATAGTTCCCAGGTTGAGGTGTGAGCTCGAAATCGCCCTGATCCAGACCGCTCCAGACCGAAAGTGCCCCTGGTCAGACTCAAGCGCACTAGACAGTTTCTCTGTGCTCGAAAAGACCTGCTTCCCTGATCAGTGGTTATATCAGGAATGGTTATGGCTTATACAATGACATTTAAAACGTCAGATATTGAGTTTTAATATGAGCATGTTTCATGAGCAAGGTGCAAAAGCCTAAAATGCGTGGAAACGCATACAAAACGCTGCAACGCGAAATTTTTCTAGTTTCTAGATATAATGCTAAATTTTATTTTTTTTGCAACAAGTAAATTAAAATTATAACCATACGGTTAAATATACCTAAACAAAAATTATTTCAAATCATTCAAACAAAATAATATAATAAACATCAACAATTTTCTTAAAGAATCACATTTTAAAATTTTCTTTCGATTGTTTTCTTCCTAAAAATAAAAATAAATTTTAAAAGCTCCTACGTTACTATTCAAAGGAATTTTTCATGTTGTGAGAGCAAGAAATCATTCAACGTTTTCTTAAAAACGTTTCCATTTTTGCCAACCGAAGCCAATGTGGTAACTTATTCCATTTTTGTACGCATTGACGAACAATCGAATTCATTCCAAAGCTTGTTTCGGCATTTTGTCTAACTTTGAATTGTTTTGTTCGAGTATTTTGATGAAGACTCAGATACCCGTGAAAATTTTCAGAATTTTCTGGCCTAGCGATATCATAATAAAATTTTATTAGCGACATTTTTGCTATTATTAGCTCAGCTGGTAGGGTTTTTGTCTGGATTAGCAGATCTCTCGCTTTGTCATACTTTTTGCTTTTGCGTAGAAAGCACACCTTTATACCCCAGTTAATCTGTCGGTTAAGGCGTTTTAGGTTTTTTTTGCAGATAAATTTTGAAAAAAGATTGCCGAAAATGATAAGTGCGAAAGAACAAGTGATTTTAAAAGAAGAATGCGCGCGTTCAGGGGAACTTGATGTCTTGGAGTCAGACATGACTTCCAAAAAGGAATGTTTAATATTTTGAAAGACTCTATTCAGAAAGACTGAAATACTCTTTTCTGATTGGATAAAAATGATATATTATTTTATCCTCTTTTCCCTTTATGTGTTTACCCATCTACCCTCTCTCAGCAGAAGAGAAAGTAATTTAGTCAGTACCAGTTACCATCATGATATAATAATAAAGTATATTTCTCTCTCTCTACTCCGCTCTTGTTTTGTATTGAGATAAACGTTAGACCGTAGCATTGGGGCCCGTGCACCGTCTACTGAAGCTCAGATAGAAGAGTAACAGACTAGAGGAATAGAACTTTAGTTAGTCAGGTAAGCCTTAAGATTATCTATTATTCTTGAGACGACCATAAGACAGTTCAGAAGTATCCTAATAAAGGTAAGCTCTAGAACACGTCTTATCTGGTGCGACCAGTGCTGAACTAAATTGGGTAAACAATTATAATTTCTGAGGGATATAACAAAAACTATTGTTAGAAAAACAGAACGGATAAAAATTCAAAGAATAACAAATGGCTTCCAAATTTGATACACAATCAAACCATGATAACGAACTAACACCTTTTGTTATTGCAAATGATTGTCCACAAGAAAATACAGAATTAATATATAGAATAATATTAAATTTGAAGAGAAACCTCTTCAAAGAGACAGATCATATACAACAAATAAAAACAAACCGCAACCATCTGACACACTATCTACCAGTAATACTACTGAATAGTGATAGATATAACAGAAACTATACATTCGTATTAACAAATGAAAATAACAACAGAAGAACATATTTTAATTTCCAAAATGACACAACATTATCGGAAATGCTAAAAATATTTTTAAAAAGACATGAAGAATCACAGGATAGAACAAAACAAACAGCAATAACATCGACAACATACAACACAATAAGAAATACAAGTGGATATCTCAATGAAAGTCGTCAACAGATACAGTCTGTGAATGACAGATTAAGAGCTGACATCAAAAACTATAATAATTGGTTGACAAAAATAATAGAACTAAAACCAGAAATAAAAACAGCTTCAATTGATATCATAAAAATAGTATCTGAATTTACTTTCCTCTTTTGGTTAGATAATTTTGAACATATCAATGAAAAACGAATACGGTTCGGAGAGACATATCCTGACGAAATAGGATATCTCTGTGATGAACTCAAAAATATTTGGGATAAAGAATATTGTTCGGGATATTTTGAAAGTACTTTACAGATAAGTTCGGACAGTTTTAATTTCATTGAAGGATTAGAAAATTACGTTAAAATACTGGACCAAGGACAATCAGGATCATCATCATTTAGTATAACAAAAAGTTCAACATCAACGTCAACACCAAAAGATATACAAACGAACAACAATTCACAAGTAAAACAAAAATCAACAATAAAACCGGATAAACTATTAACATCAAACTTATTCGGAAACAACAATAATACAATAGAAGATGTAGAAAATTCTGATTCAGATGAAAGAGAAATCAGATTTGACAATCAATTTCCACCATCGGTAAACCAAAACAGACGAAAATACCAGAACAAGGACGAAATGAATAGCATGTACATCAACTCGGTAGGTAACAAATATAGTAACCAAGAACAAAATTGGGAACAACAACAATATAATTATGAAAGTTTAAAAAACGAGATTACACAAACAGTAACAACACATACTAGTAAATTAATAAATAACCTAGAAGAAAAATATCATCGAATGAGCCGAAACATGGAAAAAAGACAAGAAGAAGCACTAGAAATGGTAATTAACAAATTGGATAGAACTCTTGAAAACCTACAAGGACAAAATAACTATAGATCGGAATACGAACATCCATTACATAACAGAAATCAAGAAAATCCTTTTCATAACAGAAACTATGAACATATAACAAATGAGAACATACAAAACACTGATAGACATAGTAATCAACAACAAGGAAATCAAAATAGAAGAACAAATTCAATCACAACAGAAGAAAGGGAAACAACAGTAGTAGAACCACCTTTACCATTTTATAAACAATTAACATCAATGAGCATAAACGAAGACCCTCAAATTGAACAAAACATTAGCAGCGGTTCAGTACCAACAACAATAAGACCATTCGATGGAACAGATCCAGCATATACTGTTGAAGAATATTTAAATAGCATTGTTGCTGTTATGATATTCAGCAGTGGCATTGAACCGGTAAATAAACCAGGACATCACCAATGGAAAGTAAAAAGAGCAGCGTTAATACTACATACTTTACAGGGACCTGCACAAAAATGGTATTCGACACTTCCGAGCGAAACGAAATTAGATTGGGAAACATTTTGCAAAGAATTTTCAGATATGTTTGATTCGGAAAAATCGAAACAACAAGCAAAAATTATATTACAACAATTACAAAAACATACAAACGAATCACTAAGGTCATTAGCATTAAGAATAGAAACACTTGTCAAAACTGCTTATTCTCTGTACACAGAAGACTACAGAAATAGTGTTATGAACCAAACGTTCATAAGATGTTTAGACAACGAATTAAAAAACGCAGCATTAAAGAAACATGCAAACCACAAACAAACTCCAAGAGAACCAGAAATGCCATTCAAAACATTAGTAGAGAAAATAAACCAAATGGATCTAACAAGAACAATAACTAATAATCACAAAAGATTATATGAAGTAAACCAGAGTACAACAGATATTAATGAAGATCTGAAACAAATGAATATAGCCTGCAATAATATAAATGAACTTAATCAAAATGACTTAGAACAATTCGAAGGAACAATATGCAATGTTCTAAACGGAATTAACAATACATATGACAAAAAGAATTTTAAAGGAAGACCAAAGTTTGCACTGTTTTGTAGCTATTGTAGCTCACATGGACATACAAAGGGAAGATGTTTCAAAAGACCACGTCGAGATAGTGTTACAAGACCGAAAGAAAGATCATTTTACAGTCACATGAGAAATAATCAAAACTTACCAAATAGAAGGATAGATTCAAATAATGTCAATGGCAGACAATTACCACCAACATCACCAGTATATAACAATTCCAGAAGTCGGACACCATACAGATCGCATTCAAGAAATAACTACCATAATAGAAATTCCAGAGACAGTAGAAACACTGAAGGATATCAAGGATCAAATAATTATAATAACAGAAGTACTAGTTATAACAGGAATAACTACAATAGAAACAGAAGCAACAGCTATCATAGAAGCAACAGCTATCATAGAAGCAACAGCTATAACAAATATAACAATAATAACAAATATAATAATAATAATAATAACAGATCAAATTCAAGATACAATGACAGAAATTACTCAAGACAACAATCACCTTATAATGCTAACAGAAATAATAATAATAACAGACAAAGATACAACAGTAAAGATTCAAATAGAAACGATAGAAACGATAACTATCGACAACGTTCTAATAGTAACAATAGAAATCATTCAAATAACAATAGCAGAGATAATAGAGGATACTCATCCCAACGAGAACAAAATAACAGACATTATTCAAAAGAACGGAGAAATGATGGAAACAATAATAGCAAAAACAGAATAAATAGTGTAGAATTAGAAAAACCAAATAACGATCCACCAGGAATCGACGAATATGAGTAAACATCAGAGTCCTCAGACGAAGACCAAGAAATACTAGATAAATTTTACAATGCTAAAGAAGATACATGCAATACTGTAATAAATACATTAGAAAGCAACCCAACATGGATATTACCAATGTATCAATATCAGAAATTTGAACAGGACTTTACAAAACAAAAACCTATGTTAGAAATAGATTTTCTATTAGATTCAGGAGCAACATTAAACTTACTAAATGAAGATACATGGAATGAAATCAAATACAATAACCCAGAAATGATCTTGGACAAAGCAAACAAGACACTAACAGCTGCAAATAATACAAAAATAGATACATTAGGAACAGTAACACTGAATTTAACACCAGACAGAATTTCTAACAATAGAAACAAACCACAAAACAATTTTTGCATTCACTTCTATGTAACACAATGCAATCATAATATACTGGGTACACCATTCTTCAAAGAATATATCGAAACGATAAATGTTAATAATAACAAACTAACATTAAAAACAAATACAAACTTAGATAACGATATTATATTCTATATGAATAGTACTAAAGGTTATCCTTACTACTCTCGATTATACACAATCACTGATAGAGAAACAATCTATATAGAACCAAATCAACAGAAAAGCATAACATTTCCAATACCGATATTTAAACAGATGAAACACTCAAATGATAAAACAATACAGAAATCGAAATTCTATTTCGAACCAATAAACAAATATCATAACGTATCATTTACAGATATAAAGGACTTTTCCTCAGACGAAGAATACTTTATAGACATACTATTGATCAACAAAAATAGACACCGAATTACAATAAATACAGGACTCATTGGTTTAATGAACAGAAATATTAGCTTCAAAAAACAAGATAATGAACTCTACCAAACAAACTCTATCGACTTATTCCAAGCACTATACCATTTGACATACGAAAATGAAAACGATATCGATGAAATATTAAACATACAAAAAAAATGAAACTATTGAACAAGTTGCAACATTTGAAAGAAAACCAAACTTCAAATGCAAATTTAATATTAACAAATATTCAGAACAAGAAAAAGAATTCATAACAATGTTTGATTTTCAACATTCACACTTAAGACAAGAAGATTTTGAAAAAATAGTAAAAATCATATTAGACTACAGACAAGTCTACGCAACAACAAAATTTGACGTAGGAAAAACGAAAGTAAAATTGAACTTACCAATAAAAAAAGATGCAATATTCAAAAAACAAAGAATAAGTAAAGTACCTATACACCTTCGAGAACGAATACAAAAACTATTAGATGTTCTTAAAAAATATGACATAATTGCACCTGTAAATAAAGAACAACTATCAACAGGAAATACATTCACAAACCCGGTAATAATACTACGAAAAGGAGAATCTTTAAAGATTGTACTAGATGCAAGATATTTAAACAGCATGATAGATGAATCAAAGTGCAACTGGCCAATTGAACCAGTTGATGTAGCTTTAACAAGAATAAACGGAACATTTTTCACAACAGCAGACCTTAATAGTGCATATAGCCAAATACCATTAGATGAAGAATCAATGCGGTATACACATTTCACAATTGGAAACGAACAATATTGTTTCAAAAGATTATTTTACGGAATATCAATCGGACCAGCAGCATTCGCTTCAATTTTAACACATTTCCTTTACCCTTTAATTAGAAAAGGAACAGTTATCACCTATGTGGATGATATTTTTATTCAAACAAACTCTTACGAACAAATGTTCGAGACACTAATTGAATATCACAAAGTACTGCTTAAAGAAAACTTAAAAGCAGCACCTGATAAAACATACTTCATGTTAAAGAAAGTAAAATTCTTAGGTCACATCATCGAAGACAAAAAAGTAAAACCACTTACATCACGAATTGATGGATTCCAAAAACTGGAACCTCCAACAAGTATGAAAACTTTACAACGATACCTCGGAACAATAAATTTCTTAGCCAAATACGTCTATGGAATGCAACCCATATTACAACCATTATACAATCTATTACACAAAGAAAATGATTTCAAATGGACTAAAGAACATCAAAAAATATTTGAACAAATGAAAAAAACAATAACACATAACCTAGAATTAACAATACCAGATACAATAAAACCATTTTACATTATAACAGATGCGTCCAACACAGGCATTGGAGCAGCATTACTGCAACAACATCCAACTGAAAAGAAAATGCGATTAATATCAGCAAATTCTAGACTTTTCACACCGATTGAAATGAGACTATCTACACTAATTAGAGAATGTTCAGCGATTATTTTCGCACTCACAGAATACGAATTCTTATTAACAGGTTCAAATCACCCAATTATTTTATTTACAGATCATAAGCCAATCATTTACCTCTTTACACAAAAGAATAAACCAAACCACAGAGTTTACAGATTTCAATTAATACTAATGAAATTTCCCAACTTACATATTATATGGACTGAAGGAAAAAACCTAGCTCTACCAGATCTACTCAGTAGAACAATAGATGAAGAACATTTTACAAAAACACGTGATATCACAGTAGAAATACCTGAAAACATAAAATTCTTCTTTGCGAAATCACCATTTGCAAATAATCTAGAATGCAAATACAGTATTTGTAACAATACAAATAACGATAACAAAGACACAACACATTATCCAGTTCTAGCTAATATACATAACAACTACTTTGAAATTAACATTGATAAAAACGAATACCATCCGATATCATATGAAAAATATAACACCGAAACCAAAACAAATTTAGTACCAAAATATAAACCTAAAACAAAAACCTGGCAATCACCAATTGTTGAAAAAGATGACTTAATCATAGAGAAAAACCAAAAAGGACCATATATAATTCATCATGATGATGACTATCTTAGATTAATCAACAATGTGAAACAAGAACATAATTTCGAACATGCAAAAATAACAGATATTTTCTATGATGAAAAAACAAAAGTAACAGAAGAGTTGATTAAAGAAACGCAAATAATAGATCCAGTACTTCATAAAGTCAAAATGTGGAAAAAGAATAACAATAAACCACATTCAGTAACAATGGACATACGCGGAAATAAAGGACTATTCGCGTATTACCGAAAGTTTAAATCAATTACAATAGACGAAAAGACTAACATAATGAAAATGATTATCCGAATAAAAAAACAAACAATACAAAGAATCTGTTTACCACTAACATTATTATTATGTGTTTTTTACGAAAACCATTGCGTAGATACAGTTGGTCACACGGGACTTGAAAAAACAAAAAGAAACATAATGGAAAAATATTATTTCCCAAACTTAACAACTTGGATCAAGATACTGATCGCAGATTGCATACAATGTCAAACAAACAAAGTTTTCGCTAATACAAAAACAAAAAGTAAGCAAGAACAATTAGCACCTACAAAAACATATTTTAATGAAATGATTATGATAGACACAAAAGGTCCAATACATCCTACATCTGAAGGAAATAATTTTATCTTTGTAATAGTAGACGCATTCTCACATTACGTAACAATAATGTGTGCGCCTCAAAACAATGCACACTATGCAGTTACAGCATTATTTGAACATTGGTTTATGAAATTCGGACTACCCGAAGAAATTCGTTCCGACAACGGATCGGAATATATAAATACGGAATTAACACACCTTTGTAATTACTTTGAAATCAAATTTAAACCAAGCACAACATATGCACCCTGGACAAACGGATTAGTGGAAGGAACTAATAGAATAATTGGACAATTTATCAGAACATTACTCAACGAAAAGTACCAAAACTGGTCTAGAGAAGCAAAATTCTTTCCATATGCATATAATACGCAATACCAGACAAGATTAGGCATGTCACCTTATGAAGTTGTTTCCAATCAAAAACCAAGAAAACCAACGAAGATTAAACTTGGAACCACTACAGACGAGATGGGAAACTGTAACCCAACAAGAACAAGCGCATGCAAAACACAACCCGCACATACTCACTTAGATAAGCAATTCAGTCACCCAAAAATAGCAAAACTACAAAACGGAACGTTCGCAAAATGGTTTCTTGACAAAGAAAAACATTATAATGACACATATCAAACCATAGCAAAAATATTAAGAAATAGAAAAAAGTTAACTGATGAATTAAATTCACGGTTCAGAACAGCGAAACCACTTGATAAAAACACATTCGTCTTGATCACAAATCAACAACAGATTGACGGAGTATCAAAGAAATTAATACCTCTAAAAACGGGACCATATTTAATTATTGATAAACCTACAGAAACAACCTACATACTGAAGGACAATACTAATAAACACATTACACTACATAGA
Source organism: Convolutriloba macropyga (assembly GCF_964194025.1). NCBI lineage: Eukaryota > Metazoa > Xenacoelomorpha > Acoela > Convolutidae > Convolutriloba > Convolutriloba macropyga. The sequence continues at coordinate 28,485,621 of NC_134478.1, read as the reverse complement.
AATCATATTGTACCATACTTTCCGAAAGAAAAACATATTAAATTAGAATTACAAAATTACTTATTAACAAAAGAAATCCCAACGCTCAAACAACCTAATACCCAAACAACATCAAAACGATATACACCGCCTGATGAGATCACACAACCTCATAGTTATAATCTTCGAAAGAGAAAAATAACAATCCCCCAACCTTGTCAGTAAAATTTTACTATAAATAATAATAATAATAATAAAAATAATAATAATAATATTAATACTAATGCCATTAAAGTACTACCTCCATTTACAGTATACAGTTCATTACTAGAGTAACAACCTAAAGTGGAAACATAATCCACTCAACAATCAGTATACTAACACGGCTATTTTAACACAAACTAGTTATAAAATATTCCTTTCATACAATACAACACTTCAATAGTGTTCAGTACTCCTACACTTTATGTCCAACATTTTCATATTATGTTTCATATGTTCAGTATTTATAAAGTATTCAGTATTTATACAAGACACACAAATTCCCCTAACCCGACCCTGTGTGTCAAGAACCCCAACCCCCCAACCCAATTAAAACAGATATAGCAAATGTACACATAAATTGAAATCGAATAAATAATACAGATAAAAAATAATACAAAACTATACTAAAAGGTGCTCAAATTCACCTAACCTCTAACCCATAAAAATTATACAAGCTGACTAATTGTAACCTTATTATCTAAACTGATGTAAAACCCATAAGATTTGAACAAATACTGATTCAAACAAATGATCTTAACAAAGGCTATATCATCACCGTTAACACCGTTAACACCTTTTAGTAACAGGGATAAACATTTATAAAAGACAAAAGAAAGTACACAAATTCGGATGAAACTGTCGACGTTTACCAACTAAATAGCTGTACCCAAGCGTCTGTACTTAGAACTGACAACACACATCTCCACCGAAGATGTCCACCGAAGATCTCCACCGAAGATGTCAAACACACGCCTCCAACACACCACCACCGAAGATCTCCATCAATAAAACAAATAAACAAACAAACAAAGTATCCATAAAGGATATACTAAAACAAATGGGTATTGATAGTAGCCCATGAAACCCCGACTAAAGATTAACACGGGTAAATTCTCATGTAAACAAGAAAGCAAGTAACAAAATAATTCAAATAACAAGGAATATATTTTTGATGTTCAAAAGCTTGAAACTGGAATAGACATAATGAGATAGTTGATATTTACGATAAACAAAGAAACAAAACACAATAATAACAAAGATCAAATAATCAAAGATACAAAAATGTTCTAGTCTTTCATAACGTGAACACTCTCGGAATGGAATAGATACTTTGAAATTGTTAACAATTCTATTAACATATCCTAGTTGAGGACTACAGAAAGGGAAAAGTTTATTACAAACGAACAGTGATAACATAACCACATAGGAAAAACGATGAAATAAGGTAAAAAGAACTAATTAAACTAACGATGTAAGTAATGATGTACACACAATAAATATACACCGTGGCATAATGACCGTATAAACGAAGAATGGAAGTTAAGAACAAATAAGTGTAAGAAAGCAGATACGAATAACAGTCTGTAATGACTAGCATAACGTAACGACTAGCATAACGTGCTATTGAGATAATATAGGAATCCGAATACATCGTTACGAATACGTCCTCCATAACATAATAGGACTCTCCTCTCTGTTACACATCCAATAAAATCTACAACACAGAATACATGTTTAATTACAAATCCCATATTGATCTCTCTTACATTTCATTAATATACATTTAACCAACTTAACATAAAATTAGACTTATAACACATTCGGCGAAATGAACTTTCAATACATTTTGCAGTACACTTTGCAAAAACCAGAATATACTTCATACTAATACACGTCATTTAAAATACGGACGTCATATATCTCGTTAGTATATCTCATTAGTGAGAAAACGGACGTTATATATCTCATTAGTGAAAATAGGGACGTTATTATTTTAACAAACGCCAACAACTAAAATGTCACAGACATCATTAGTCAAGAAACGGACGTTATCTTTAGAAACCCAAACTAAAACTAAAACCAATTAAAGGGAAGAAAATACCAAATTGACACCATCTATTATGAACAAAGACATCGTAAACAACGAACGTCAGAGACAAACGGTCTCTGTGCAGACGCAATTAGTAACAAAAACATAAATGGTAAGCCAATTAACATTTTCACCTAACACAATGGTGATTAAACAAGACATGTCTTACCAAGATCATTAGTAAATGAAATAAACATTTCAACTACGTCAATAATTAAACCTGCAGAGGTGCACCATCTGCAAAGTTGCACCATCAAAAGGCATACAACAGACAGACATACCATAGCTAATTGGAACAAAAAGTACCAAGCTGATTGATAATAACTGGCACCACTTACCATCACCCGCTAGCGCCACTAACCATCGTTAACTAACCCTCCTAACGATGACAGAGATTACTTCAGAACAAAAGACATGGCATAATTGACATCAAAACAGCAGACTAACTCTATTGATACCATATAATTGGCACCAAGAAAGACTTAACATACCATGCTGAAAGTATACCATCTAACCATCAAACAAATGTCAACATACCAATTACAAGGAAAACAAAAATCTCGAGAACAAAGAGGATCGGAACAATTAGAGAAAAGTCCAATTTATCAAACGAGGAAACTAACACCATAATTGGACCCAGTAATTATTGAAATTGACAACTTAAAATCCAAAAAATGAAAAACGGAAGATATGAAAATGTCACCAACATTATAGAGAGCCTTCGAAAAGAAAGTAAAAATCACAATTCTGATTTTGCCTCGCACAAACCACAACCGTTAAATTTGTTCAAAAATCTGAAAAATTTGCGAAAAAACTCAGCTAAGCTGAAAATTCTAAAACTCTACAAAATTTAGTCTTAAGACTAAAAATATTCTATCTTAGAAAAGAAATTCAAATTCCTCAATATATCTCATAACTAAACAAACTTTGAATCATTTCATAACTTTTTTCAAAACTTTTTCCATATTTGTCGCAAGTCGTTCATTTATCCTTTTCATTCAACAATTCAACAACACAAGGTAAGCTGAATCCTTTTAACTATTCATTAAACTATTTGAACTTCTTCAACCAAAGATTAATCCATCACTACAGCCACCACAGTGATGAAAAACCACCAATGATAAAAGTATCAGAGTTCTTAAACTCTTTGAATACGAAACAGTTTTGTATAAAAATACAAGTCCAAAGAGAAAATTTTGCAAAATTAGATTACTCTTTTGGAAATCACATTCATTTTGATAACGATAGTATAAGAACAACACTTTGTCAATTCTCGGATAAAGATTGTTTATTTATTATTGAAGGAACAACAGAAAGCGGACAAGAAGTAAAACTATTTTGGGGAGAAAAACATTTTGAACTACTAAAGCAAATAACCATTTGTAACGAAACAATCACGGAGTATAACTTACTGAAACAACAAATTCAAACAGATCAGTGCATTGATCTTAACAAATTAAAAACAGTTTTTATAGTTGTGTGTAAAAAAGACGCTATAACACTCATAGATGATAAAAACACGTCTTAAAAACAAAACCAAATTCTAAGAAATATATTGCTACACAAACTTTCAGATATGATACCAGTAATCGTCATAGTAATCTACAGATAAATACAGTATAATATCTGTAGTGCGACACGGTTAAGTGTCAGTTACAATTGAGCAAATAACTGTCACTTCTCAGTGCAGCATTACACATCACATTTACATAATTGATAAACAAAGTTAAACATTTTATTTCTCAGTTTCAAAAATAGATTTCAACGAAACCTTAATCGCAATTTACTTTATACTATCTAAAGTAATATTCTTCTTAACAATACTCCTAGTACCTTGCATTGTAGTAATATCGACATATTTAGCTATTGTAACAATAAGCGAAGTTATACGCAACCGACGAGTTGTATATGCAAGCCCACCAGTACAATAACCCGATGCATGAAACCCACCCCGATATTTACCACATATGTAAAACAAACGTAGACATTGTTGAATTAGAAATATTTAAATTTATAAAAATTGCAATTATAATATACTTCTTCGTACGAACGTGCTTAGGACTAATAGAACATTTTGTAAACCCGTAAAAATTGATACCAACCCAGACATTGAAGAATCGATATATCATACATTACATACACAAAAGTTCTACCTCCAATTTGGATTCCCCGACACATCACCATTACATGGTAATATTGTCATATATCAACTAAATATTAGACTAACAACTAACGAAATTTGGATTACAAACTTAGGAGCTCAAACACACCAACCAGAACAAGAATTAATACCAGTAGTTATACTAGCCCCACCGTACATACAACATCCACCACCCGGACCAGGCTCTGGAGCCTGAAACTATCTAACAACAGCAAAAATTGCTTCATCAAATAATAATAATAATAGTAACAATCACCCAGAAAGACCACATCACAACGAAGTAACAGACTTAACAAATATACCTACATCACCGGAAATAGAAGAAACAAACCCTGAAAACGAAAACCCATATACAGTAAGACGAGCAAGAACAGATACACGACATCTACTAAGAGGTAGACGTAGAGCATCATTATCATTTCCTACACAAGACTCTACATTAGTATCATACGGATCAACTGACATAGAATCAAATGTAATAAGACCCTTAGAAGCAGAACAAACAGAACCACCAAGTCGAATAGGTACACCAACATTATCAAATTTTAGTATCGCGTCACCAAGCCAGTCAAGTGTTCATACTATACCAACACCCACAACATCAGAACTTCGAGCTAACCCATTTTTACCGCCAACAACACAACAAAGACAAGATTTCAATTTTGTACAAGAACACTTCCGTGTACAACCAATACAATCACCAAATAGCTCACTTTGGTCAGCAACATCACCACAACAATCAGCAAGTACAAGTTCAACACCACGAAGAACACCAAGAACATCCTCATTAACAAATACATCTATCAGCGTACCACGAATAGAAATAGCCAATTCCCTCCAACCACCACAACATAGAGCATTATCACCTACTTCATTTATACCAGAAATAAGATTATCATCTACACACCCTGGAAGAACTAGAGCAACACCAGTACTCAATCCAAATCCACCTACTTTAAGTAGAACCAATGATCATACATATCTTTTTCCATTAGATCATAAAACCTGGAATCCACCTCCACCACTATACGGACCAACTAATCTTGGAGATACTCTCATAAATTGGTCAAGGAGTAGACTTACAAATACCTTAAACTTAACACACCGCCAACGAAATTCAGCACTTGAAGTTCTAGCAACACCATCTCTAGAACTAAAATTCAATACTACAATAAAATACGACACCATATTTAACCATCCATTTCACGCGACCACACCATCTATTGTAACAACAACGATACCAGCACCATTTGTTTGCATTGATTTCATCTATAAATTCGATCGGTACACAAAACAAACTTTAGGATTTGCAACATTCTATAATCCCCACACAGGATTATCATACACATGCCGCTTCAATTAAAATCTATAATATTAATATTATTACTAATAACATTATTTATTTATATGAAAATAGACACAGAAATAAAATCAAAATATACAACAAAACAAAATATTAAAAAACAAATTAAAGAACACATACAAGAACGTATGGAAAAACATATGGAGAGCTTACAAAAGAAAAACAGAATAAAAACAAATAGCATAAATGTCACTGATCATAAGTTAATGGATCATGCATTTGATAACACAACAAAATTTGAAACGGAAATATATGAATTACCATCAAAGTATACATTACCAGACTTAAAGGAATTCACGAATAGTACAGATTACGAACAAATGTGGGAAATAGCCATAGATAAATGGACACGAAATTGGAATTTCTACAGAGAACAATTAACAGACAGTATTTTGGAAAAATTCCAACTAAGTAATAAAAGAAACAAACGACAGACAAAAGAAGATTACGTTGAATTGAAAGGACAAAACATTAATGGATCAGCAGTTGGACCTCAAGACATTTTTATCGAACACTACGATTGCGACGCAGAAGAAATAACAAACGTAAAATACTACGAACTGAACAAAATCAGCACATGTAAATTCAAACCATTAGACTTAGAAATGACAAAAACAGAAGTTCAATTATTATCAAAAGCACAAGCTGTAGAAATTAAAGCATATGCTGTTACAGGAACGATCAAAGAAAAAGTAGAATGGTGTTCAGAACACACTCACTACATTAGAGCAAACAGACCAAGCTATTACGTATCAGATGCACGAAGAACGAAAATTTTAGACCCAGACGAAGTTCGTAACGAACTCGCCAGAATTAATATCCTTAAAAATACAAAATACAGGCCAACAAGGCATAACATATCATTCAATTACTTATCAAACCCACCATTACAAAAAAGACTAGAAAACGTACAAGGAAATATACAATTCAGAGTAGACACTCCTATGGTACCACCATATGGAAGATTGGTATACGATTATACAAATCCAATCTGGGTACCGAATGAAATTAAAAATGCACAATCAAACTGCCTATCAGGCGTCAAAAAACAAAATAGAATTGACATTTTAGATTGGACTCTAGAGATAAAAGAAGTCTCATTAATACTAAATCTTGATACGAAAGACATATCATATATGGGAACAAAACTACCATGTGATCTCCACAAAGGAGAATGTTTCCCAACACCCTTTACAAAAGCAACAATCATTTGGGAACCCCAAACACATTGCCAACTATTCGAACTTATTAGGTTTGATGCATATATGGTTAAGTATCAGGAACGATATTGGATAGAAACAAACGCGGAATGGTCATCAGTACAATCACCAGATGTACATCAAAAAGTAAAATATAATGATACATCTTCAATCGCAACAAGATTTGAAATCTACCCATTAGTTGAACGAGAATGTGGATCACCACAACCACTACATAAAACAGAATACGATGATATTTATATAATATACGAATATGGTTTTGACATGCATACAGGACTTAAAGTAACAAGAAAAGAAGATAAATTTGAAGAAGAAAAATTTATAAAAATAAAACCACAACAAATTATGTCAAATGCATACACAAGATATGAAGACGAAAAACATCAGAATTATTATTATGGTTTTGTAAACGAGAACACACATCTACAAATGAAAATGGACCTCTATATGAGTAATATATATTCACGCATTAGTCTACAAGCAATAGAATTCTATTCACAGATATGCGAACAAACTCGCAATATTCGACAATTGACACTAACGCAAGTACAAAAGAATACACCATTATTAGGATACATCCTTACAGGAGATAGATCCATATTTGTGAAACAAGAAGGAGTTAATGTGATGAAAATGTACAAATGCGCAAAGAAATCATCACCACTATATGTACCACAAACACGTGAATGTTACGACAAAATACCAATACTATACAAAAATAGAGTACAATACGTACATCAACTAACACGACAAACATACCTTTGGGCGAAAACAGTTCCATGTTCACATAGTAATTTCGATCAACTGATCTCAATAGACACAGAAGGAACGGTAAGATACAGATTGACACCATATCCAATCAAAGTAGAAACAATATTAGAAACGATATCACCGGAAGAAATAGTACTTGATAACATGTTCAGCAAAGCAAGCCTCATTGAAAGCGGAATATTTAGCAAAGAACAATTAATACAAGAATGCAAAAGAGATTTACTACACGAATATATGAGAGATCGCGAAAAACCGCTTCAAGAAGCACAATCTGCTAACGCGCAAAAACTACTCGAATTAGAACAGTTAGGATTATTACAAACATACAAAAATTATGAACATTCACTAAAATGGTTAAAAGACTTGAACATAAATGGATATAAATTTCAAATTGATCAACCAAGTGTAAATTGGAAGGAAATCTTCGATGCAGAATGGCTGAAAGATCAGATACTCTCTATCTTTGGTTGGCCATGGTACATACTTGAAAAAATGGCTATCATCTATGCGATGATGAGCAAGATCTTATTTGTAACAAACCTAATTATAAAATTTTACAACGCTTTTGCAATACATAAAGCGATTGGGAAACAAGCAAGTATAACAAAAATATTATTAACAGGAATTTTTGGAATATTCTCACAAACACTAACCCAACTAGTTGCACAAATACAAGAAGATGATTACGACAATAATAACGATAATAGTAATGATGATAACAATTCACACTATAGTAAAGGACACAAGACTTCACGAATACATATTCAACATTTCAGAAGACATTCAGCAGAAATACCAACATTAACTCACAGAGATAAAACGACAGAAAATTATGTGGATACGAACTATAAACATTATAACACTACTATCCGCAGGACAGAACATGGTTTACAATTACGTACACTAGAGTCACCAACAAAGAAACAAGCACCACCACTACCAGATAGAAAACACAAAACAGAACAATTCAAAATGGAAACATTAACAACAATAAATGAAAATAAAACACAACCACTACCACCAATACCACCACAACTTATTACACCGCCTCCAGCGTACCAACGCTTGAGTAGTCTACCACCTGTACCAATCCCAATACCAACTCCAAGCGCACCTAATATAGAACAATCGCACATACAAATTAAACCCTATTCATACGAATCACCTATAACACAACAGACACCATATGAAATTCCTCAACCATCAAATAATCAACATAATCAACATACACTAATACCAACTCCCAGACTTTTAGAAATGCAGAACCCGCCACCAATAGATTTTCAACAATTAAAACTAACAAATAATAAAATACAAAACCGTAGCTACAGCCTAGATATTCTGAAAAATGATCAGCCACTTACAAATGAAGTCACATACTACGATACTCATTCGGCTGATACATACGAAATCTAAAAAACCAACACTTCCTTTTAGTAACATCTAACAATACCTAATCACCCGCCATCACTTGCCAAATTTTTTACTTTAGCATTTTATTTTTGATTTTTTAAATTTACCCTTTCATAAGGAACAAAAAGACTAAAACAAACTACTTATGAACTACTTATACAAAAACGAAATCAGAATGTGTAACAATTTTTATTATAACAAAACATATAATAAATAGAAGATATAATTCAGATTAAACTAATCGTATTTGAGTTTTAGCATTCAACTATGGCATCTAACATGGAGTACGACTCGCCATACAAATCAGACTCGCCATTTTCCTACGAAGTGGAAGAAGGAGAGTTGAGTTGTGAGTCAGGCAGATCCAGCCCCCGGACTATTCGGGACTGTGCATCTGACTGTGGCACACAAACTGAAACAAATATGATCACAGATGGAGAGAAGATCAAAACATTCAGAGTCGAACTGGAAAATGAAACACAAATCGTGCAGACACCACAAGAAATAGCACGAAAGATACAAAACAAATTTGGCCAAAGACGAAATCTCCAATCTTTTGATACTGGTAACAATAATATTAACAACATATTGGAACAAGGAACAAATATAGCTGCACATAGCTATCAAAACACAAGACCCAGACAAAATCATAATTACAACAGTAGTGACACATATATGTCACCACCCCTACCAAATTACCCCCCGCCAGTTCGTCCACCCCCACCATCAGACAACTACATAATTGATCAAACACACACACAGAACAATGTTCGACAACGTTTATCCGCGAGAACAACAATCCCAACCACTAACAATCTCAGATTTCCATATGCGGTGACACCCCGCTCTAATAACAGAAAATCGTTCTTTCATCAATCCACAAACGAGCAGACCCCGACCGAGACGGTCATGGAAACGATTTGGTTCCAAAACAAGGATCCAAAAAATCTTAGTAACCCTCACGGAATGAACTACAATCCACTCCTCTCGTACCGAAATTGGGCAAACATGCCATTTGATTCTCGATCCTATAACTTCTTTATGGCACCATTGCATACACTGAAAGACCGTGTATCAGAATTTTTCCCACCACTCCCGTCGGAAAACACAAATACTGTAAAAAGAAGCACAAAAAATATGGGTAGAGATAAAATACACCAATCTCAATACCCTAAGCTAAAACAATTCTACAGTCTCACGGAACGTTTCCTGTACGACTACGACTATGAATTTCGATTACCAGTGGACTGCAACTTTGATCTTTTAGTGGCAAAAGCCTCTCAAGATCTATCAGCGTACAGCGCCTTTACACAGCAACACCAAATTTTCCAACTGAGTTTTAACTTCCTCCACCCTACACCGAAGGACGTTCAAAGTAATAATTATAGAGTACACGAGACGAAATTAATTCACAATCTGATCTACTATACATTTCTTAGAGACAAACAACATACAGAATCTAAAAGCTATGTCCATATTAATGACCAATTGACATCACCATATTTCCTCAATTACAGCTACAAATTAAAATGGAATTATACTATTGGAACATTGAGAAACTTTGACCCAATTAAGAACTACTACGTGTTCCAGCCAAAAGACGCACCAGAGCGACCGCTCATGGTACCTCTGGAAGCAATCGAACCTTGTGAGGAGTACCATGTATATCATCTCACAGGGAGCGTAACAAATAAAGCAATTACAAACCGCCTAAACTTTAATAATGAACGAAAAATTCCAGATACAGAACGAGAAATTTGCAATGCTTTACAAGCATCAATAACAGAAACCCCCTTAAAGGAAATCGTTAACTTACTTGGATATTATCTCTCAAAGGACGAATACTTCTTGAAAGAATATAATCACTACTGTGAAAGGAGTAATCATCCGAAACAGACGCTGAAGCTCTAGTAACGCTCATTGTAACAAGTAACAGTTCAACGTCTCAGTAATTGTCGAATAAACTGTAACATCGCCAAACTATGTTTGTAATCCTTGCATATGTTTGTAAATCTTTATCATTTCAAACAAATTCTTCCAAATATTTAAATCATGTTGTAAACTCATGATTCTGGATTTCACCCCTGACTATGGAACATACCTTTCCTATTATGTTATTTTCCATATCCATTTCTCATACTTAATGTTCACCAGTTTGAAATAAAACGTTTAAAGCCAAAAACAAGTTTTTACTTTTCTAAATACAAACTTAACCTACTTTATATTACTGTAAATGTAAATATGCAAAGATTTCCCCATAGTTAGCTATATGCAACACACATGCAATTTTGTAAATAAAGCAAATAGGCAAATAAAATAAAAACAGAACAAACAAACTATATGAACAATGTGCATGAATAATGTACATAACATTTTAATAAATGACTCATAAGCCATGTTAACAACACTGTGAGTAACACAATACTATAGGACATGACATTTTCTCATTAAAGAAATTAGAACAGATCGAATTCTTTAATACAATTTACAATCTACCATACACAAGGTACATTACAAATTTATTGTTTAGGGCAAACGATAAATTTTAAATAGAGTAACATATACGAAAAAGTCAGATTAAAAACAACAGAGAACAGAATTTTCGTTCAAATCGAAATTTTCACATGCAAATTTGTACGAACAAAATACATGAACTATATGTAATTCAAATAGCTATTATACGACGTTAACTATAGTAACAACTAACAATATGATATCCTTATAACAACTCACATAGTAAAAAGTATTCAGTAAACAGTATTCACATCTCGGGAAACGTTGATCATCGGATCGTAAGCGCGCAGACAGAGACGTTACTTTAATTTATGCAGTTGAAGAGATAGCTGTTGATTGGGACTAGGAAATTGTCATCCATGTGCATACCCATTACAAACTATTATAAGCGAAATCTGTAAGTCTTCAAGAAATCCATAAGAGACTGGCAGGTAAATGTAAAAATATAACAAAGCAATAAGCAGCATTTTCATAATCTTACAGATACGGAAAATGTTTCCTCAGTAACAAATCACAACAGGACAATCGTAGAAGTATGACAAAACAATTGTAAGAACTAATACCATTCAATAACTCATGATTTCAAACAGGAGCATTAATTAATACATGTTCAATTTCTATAACAACATTACCAATCAGCATGGCCGACAAATCAAATGTCACTAAAAACAAAAATGTTATTAGCCATTTCGTTGACATACTCTCCTTTATGTCACGACCAAAATCATAGTTCGTTAAAAAACAATTGACACATACAACATATAACATACATCTCTTAAGGTTTCTTTCCAACCGGAAGGGATACTACGTATTAGAACATGTAGTGAATCTAAAAACGATTTTGAACAACTAACAACTAACAAACCAAGCAAACCAGGTAAGTCAGGTAAGTCGACGCCGGACATCAGGACGCCTACAACATCAACGATGGGCCTACCCAAAAGGATCTCCGCCCACTGGATAGTGTGGTGGCGGAATAGATACTTTTGTGGTTGTTGATGTTCACTCTTTGCTCTTTGGGTAACCGATGTTTCGGAATCGACTCACAGACGAACCGGTCTTCAAACAACACAACCAAAAAGAAAGAAAATCCTTCAGAGAGAATACAGAGAAATTAATAAACTATATTCTACTATATTCGATTGGAAGACTTTCAAAACAACTCTAAACCCCGGAAAGATGGAGTCAGACATGACTTCCAAAAAAGAATATTTAATATTTTGAAAGACTCTATTCAGAAAGACTGAAATACTCTTTTCTGATTGGATAAAAATGATATATTATTTTATCCTCTTTTCCCTTTATGTGTTTACCCATCTACCCTCTCTCAGCAGAAGAGAAAGTAATTTAGTCAGTACCAGTTACCATCCTGATATAATAATAAAGTATATTTCTCTCTCTCTACTCCGCTCTTGTTTTGTATTGAGATAAACGTTAGACCGTAGCATTGGGGCCCGTGCACCGTCTACTGAAGCTCAGATAGAAGAGTAACAGACTAGAGGAATAGAACTTTAGTTAGTCAGGTAAGCCTTAAGATTATCTATTATTCTTGAGACGACCATAAGACAGTTCAGAAGTATCCTAATAAAGGTAAGCTCTAGAACACGTCTTAGTCTTATAAGGTAAATTGATCTCATAGCATGAGCCATCACTTTCAAGGTTTTATTCAGCTGCTCCTCAAAACTAAGATTCCTGCAAATTTGAATACCAAGATATCTGCAAATTTTTTGTGTTGTGAGAACTTCGTTTTTGTAAAAAATAGATCCAAAATCAGAATTATCGCGCGAGAAAAGGATTAATTCGGTTTTGTTTGTATTCAAAGTTAGTTTGTTCATCTCTACATATTATTCTGTTTTTTGTAAAATTTCCGTGACCTTTCCATGTAAGCTACCTTTCTGTCAACAACAGACAATACTTGTGTCATCTGCGAATTGAATTACCTTTTCCGTTGTGCTTATATTAGATGAGGAATCGTTCACATATAAAAGAAAAATGAGTGGTCCTAAAACAGTTCCTTGTGGCACACCGTGATTCAAAATTTCACAATCAGAGAATACGCCATTAAGTTTTACCTTTTGTCTGCGGTTGGCAAGAAATGAAAACAATAACTCTTTTGCTTCCTGGGAAAAACCACACATTTCATTTTTTTAAGGAAAATATTATGCGAAATGGAATTAAACGCTTTTGCAAGGTCTAGAAAAATAGCCACAGTTTCTTTGCTTTTACCTAAATTAGCCGAAACTGTTTCAACCAGTTCTAGAACTGCATCTGTTGCAGACTTTTTTTTTTCTGAAATCCGAATTGCTCTTTGTTTATAATTTTATGCTTATCAATGAACTCCATTATCTGAGTCAGAAGGAGGCGCTCAACAATTTTTGCAAAACTCGGAGTTAGAGAAATTGGTCGATAATTTCTGCTATCTAATTTATCACCTTTTTTAAAAATTGGTGTTACATAGGCTAGTTTCATTTTAGTTGCGAAAACATTCTCCCTAATGCACTCATTCAAGGCGAACTGTAGATGTATGCCTATAGCCAATTTGCAAGACTTTATGAGTCGAATTGAGATTTCACCAGGTCCTGCTGCTTTGTTATCGTCAAGCGAGTCAATGAATGAATAAAGTTCTTTCTAGTAACAGTTCTGAATGTGAATTCAGGTATATTAAGTTTATCAGGGTATTTACAAGCAATATCCGAACCCTTGAAAACTCCTAGATTAGCAAATGCTCTATTTAGACAATTGACAATGTTTTTTATTTCCCTTGAAATTTCACCACTGTCTAATCTGATTTCATCAACCTTGACAACTCTTTCACTCGGACTGGTCTTTTGTTTAACGAATTTCCATTGTTCCTTACTTGTTGGTAGTTTTTGGAAGAAATTGATGCAAAAATTGTTGTGCGCCTACCTTAGTCTCCTATTAACTAAGTTTCTTAAGCGCTTAAATTCACTGTACGTCTCGCTGTCAGGACTTCTTTTCCATTTATTGAACAAAAAACGTTTCGTTTAATATCGGCGATAAATTTTTTCGGGACAAAAATGCCTACTCCTCCGCCTTTTGAAGCCCCTGTTTTGTCTGATATACATTTCCCAAAGAAAGTATGCGATGCTGTTAAAAAGTTATCTTCTACGTTACAATCAGTGTCCAACCAGGTTTCAGTTACAGCGACAAACGTATTACTGGGAGCTGTTTGCAAAAAATTAGAAAACTCTTCAAACTTGTTCTTCAAGCTTTGACAATTAATAAGGAAAAATAAAGATGAGTGGCTTGTTCCTCTGTTTTTTAAGTAACTTGAATACTCAATTAAATTTTCCAGATGAGGCCCTGGGTTCAATTCAATGTCCCCTGACAGCATTAGACGTACAAGTGAACAAAAAACTAACAGTTTTAGGAAGAAAACAAAAAAGTATGAATCAACTGTTTTAGAAAAATAACAAACATTAGGTTTGTTGTTGTTTTAAATTGTCCAGGTTGCATTATTCTTAGGTACTCAAAGGTGAAATCTATCATTATCCAAGAAACGTAGCGGTTCGACATATAAGTTAGAATTTCGAAATGATTTTAACAGAATGACGTAATTTAAATTTGAAACAGGAACTTACAAGTTTGAAATAATGAAAAGCGGTACCTATAGAAAACTTAGTATTGTTGGATCTGGCATTGCAGAATTATGGCAATTCAAAATTTGAACATGCTTGAATTTTCTGGATCTGACAAAGTCACTTTGGAAATCTGTCTTATATCTCATCTGAGCTCAAACGGAAAATTCCCAAAAAACTGAAAATTCAAAAAATCAAAAATGGTTCATCAAAAGAGTTTCACCAGGAAAAAAAAAGGGCTGATTGTCCGCAAAACTGATTTTCCTAATTTTTTAAGGCTATAATAGGATGAATTTGGCTCACCCAAATCACCTACGGCCTAACCTTCAAAATGGTTATGAGCGTGCTAGCACGAGAGTGCAGTGACAGTCAGTGGTTGTAACTACAAGCACTAATTGAATAGGGGTATGGACCCTGAAAGTTATATTCTTTTCGCAATCAAAAATCGTATTCACTTTTGCAAGCAAAATGTTTTTCACTAAACCTACCCAACGCGTATTTCAAATTGCTAACGTGGCTCTGCTAAAGTCACTTCAAAACTCGAACCGCAAATATCTCGAACCGCTTCGAGGTTCTCGATTAAAACCAGACTCATTTCTTCATCAGAGTCACCTAACTAATACTGAATGTCCAATTGAAATCGCAAAGAATTTTTAATTATAAATAGCTGCGATTCCACAAAATGCGGAATTTCCATTTTGTGGACTTGGGGATTGCCTGTTGCTGGGTTCCGCAAAAAAGTTTAGCGTGATACGATACGTCGCTGGCACAAAGTGCAAATAAATTCTTTTGAAATTTGATCAGTTACGGCTTGCAGGCTGGGAACCACTTCATATGACTCAGGATTAAAATCATGAATCTGCCGAATCATGAATCAATCTGCTGAAAGGGAGTCCCCGAAAAATTCCCAACTTGCTCAGGAGAAAGAGCGATACCAAAGTTAAAGAGTTAAAGATCTGCATGTCTCATCTTGCTCAATAGCTATCTGACTTAATGGGTTACTGGATTGCTAGCGGGTTTTGATGTCACCCTAGCCTTTCTCTTGCAGAAACTTCACTTGTAAGGTGAAGCCGAGAAAATTGGCGGTCTTTTAACGCATCCAAAGGCCTAAAAGAGCCCAAGAGAATTTGATATCAAAATTTGCAAAATTCAAGTAATAAATTTCTCCCGCTAGCAGCAGACACTTTATGTGGACATTGCTCGATTTCCTATAGTATCTTGAGACTATTTTCTTTTTTGGCCCACCGACGGAGCACAATCGCCGGTTTTGCAGTTATCTGCGTGATACAGCCATTTTTTTAAATTAATCAAAAGCGCTGCTGTGATACAGATAGCTTGGTTTTTAACAACGGTTTAGAATTGTTACACTAGATATTTTCTTAATTGGTGAATGTGATCGGAACAGTAATCATGTAGTCTGCGTTTTGATTTGCATTGTTACCACCGGATCAAATTACAAGCGCACTACTTTTCTGTTCGGTAGTTTGATTTGTATTCCCAGGTTGAGGTGCCAAGCGGAAACCGGTATGTCCAGACCGTCTCAGACTTTTGTGCGTTCAATGTTACACAAACTGCAGCAACACATAACCTATATACTTGAAATTAGCACAATCTTCTCATTTTGCATACATCCTCAAAATCATTAACTGGTTAATAGAGTTTCGAAAAAAATCGCCCAGACTTAAAAAAGCATTGCAAAGTTTTTGTATTACAGCGGCGCTTTTGATTAATAAAAAATTGGCTGTATCGCGCAGATAACTGCAAAGCCGGCGATTGTGCCCTCTAAGGCATCAATTTGTTTTTTTAACTTTAGCTACTTTTTAAAATTAAAAAATAATAAGTCTAAAACAAAACAAAGACTCAGCGCAATTCTTTTCGCATTCAAAGAGAATTGCGAAATCGCATTCATTTTACTATTTATTTTGATCTCATATGAGTTTCAGTTTTCAGCATTGAAGGCTGCCACACGAGTGGTTTCTCCGGAGTAAGAGCGCTGTAAGTCATCTGAAAGACTTTACATTTTTAAACAAGGCTGAAGAAAATTAGTGTGCTCATGTTCAGACTTTCGTGGCTTCACAAGATTTTGCGCAATCATGTTCAGATTTTCGTGCTTTCATGTCCAGACTTTCATGCGTTCAAAGTTAGACAAAATGCAATAAAAAATGTCTTATTTTCTTGAAACCAGCACAATGTATTCGTTTTCTATGTATATCCTCAAAATCATTAACTGGTTATTAGAGTTTCGATATTTTAAACTTAAAATGTCTCTAAAAATTAAGTGCAGCAGTTGTTGTATATATTTAACCCTGAGGAACCCTCAATTGAAATCGGTATCGGTGTCCTCTGGTTTAATATTGTTAACCATAGTATTGTAATCTTCAGAAGTAAAGTTTCAACTCTCAATTGGTGTCGTGAAAAAATGAAAATCTGCATATTAAGGCTTTCAAAAATGATTTGCAATCTATTCCCGGTAAAAGCAGATATCACCTGAACTTGTAGAATATTTTTTTAGTTGGCTTTTACGAGAAGTTTTAGTGATCTTGTGTCTCATCAATAAATGGCTTCGAAATGAGTATAGGTGTTTTCAAAAAAGAATCCGTAACCTGACATGTTGCAGCTAATACATGCGGTAGGTGGTATTAATTGTCATTAAAAAGACTAATTTCAAACTTATAAATATTCAGAAAGTTTCTAATGTTCCTCCTTAAAAAGAAAAGGCAGGCCAACTATATCAATATATTTCAATGATTTTTTCAATCGTCATCAGAAAATACCCCTTTTCTGTTCAAGCTCCCACACACTTTATTACTTTAGTCTCTTTTCGACGTTGACCTGAATAATTAGTTTTTTGCGTTCAAGACATAGTGCTCGTTTGCCCAGCCATTATCACTGCGCCATTGTTTGGTTCAATATCGTTATCTTCAACAAAAGACAGGAAAAATGAGGAAGTTCTTCTATTATAAGCCTCCGTTGAAACAAAATCGACAGTAGTTTGTTGACTATTGTAGCCAAAATTGGTTGATGACACCATTCGACTGCTGGTCCTAACTCCAGTGCTGGACGAAGTCATCGATGGACTGCTGGTCTTGGTTCCAGTGCTGGATGAAGTCATCGATGGACTGCTGGTCTTGGTTCGAGTGCTGAAAAAAGTAATCGATGGACTGCTGGTCTCGGTTCCAGTGCTGGACGAAGTCATCGATGGACTGCTGGTCTTAGTCCAGTGTTGGACGAAGTCATCGATGGACTGCGGGTTTTGGTTCCAGTGCTAGATGAAGTCATCGACGGACTGTTGGTCCTGATTCCAGTGCTGGACGAAGTCATCGATAGACTGCTGGTCTTGGTTCCAGTGCTGGACGAAGTCATCGATGGATTGCTGGTCTTGATTCCAGTGCTGGACAAAGTCATCGATGGACTGCTGGTCTTGATTCCAGTGCTTGACGAAGTCATCGATGAACTGCTAGTCTTGATTGCAGTGTTGGACAAAGTCATCGATGGACTGCTGGTCTTGATTCCAGTGTTGGACGAAGTCATCGATGGACTGCTGGTCTTGGTTCCAGTGCTGGACGAAGTCATCGATGGACTGCTGGTCTTGATTCCAGTGCTGGACAAAGTCATCGATGGACTGCTGGTCTTGATTCCAGTCCTGGACGATGTCATCGATGAACTGCTGGTCTTGATTGCAGTGCTGGACGAAGTCATCGATGGACTGCTGGTCTTGATTCCAGTGCTGGACGAAGTCATCGATGGACTGCCGGTCTTGGTTCCCGTGCTGGAAGAAGTCATCGATGGACTGCTGGTCTTGATTCCAGTGCTGGACGAAGTCATCGATGGACTGCTGGTCTTGATTCCAGTGCTGGACGAAGTCATCGATGGACTGCTGGTCTTGGTTCCCGTGCTGGAAGAAGTCATCGATGGACTGCTGGTCTTGATTCCAGTGCTGGACGAAGTCATCGATGGACTGCTGGTCTTGATTCCAGTGCTGGACGAAGTCATCGATGGACTGCTGGTCTTGGTTCGAGAGCTGGACGAAGTCATCGAAGGACTGCTGGTCTTGATTCCAGTGCTTGACGAAGTCATCGATGGACTGCTGGTCTTGATGCCAGTGTTGGACAAAGTCATCGATGGACTGCTGGTCTTGGTTCCAGTGCTAGTTGATGAGATCACTGGACTGTTGGTTATGCTCCCAGTTCTTGTCGAAGAAATTATTGGACCACTGGTTTTGATTCCAGTTTTTTCGAGGAACGAGCGGAAACTGAAACTCTCTTTGTTTTTTCTTTGATCCGTAGTTTCGGCTTTTGCAGTTAGTGCCAAAACTAGGGCCAATAACGGAGGAGCAAGAAATTTCATTTTAAAAACGGAATCCTTATAAGTAAGCGCTGATGGTTTTATCAGTAAAGTGCAAAACTTTGCCACGATCAAGAAGTTTTCAATTTTTTTCCATTTATACCCGTGCAAGACGTCAATTGTGACACATGGCATGTCATCTATACCTGCTAATCTTTTATTCACTCGGATAGTTGCGGTTATTGACAGAGAAAGAA
The DNA here is from genome assembly GCF_964194025.1 of Convolutriloba macropyga. Taxonomy (NCBI): domain Eukaryota; kingdom Metazoa; phylum Xenacoelomorpha; order Acoela; family Convolutidae; genus Convolutriloba; species Convolutriloba macropyga. Next base: position 28,465,926 of record NC_134478.1, on the reverse strand, counting down.
AAGTCAAGTTAATTGCTGGCTAATTTATATCAAATTAATAAAACATCTGTGCGCCACGATTGGTCAAATTACTTCTTGAATTTTGTTCATAAAATTGTTCATAAAAAATGTCTTCAACCAATGTCAAATGCTTTCCACTTTTGGCAGTTTTTTTCCAACTTTTGAAATGATACTTAAATTAGCGTATCGTGTGAGACAAATCAACTAATCTAAAACAAAGTATTGTAAGATAAAAGAAATATTTAAAATCAGACGAAGATTTCTGTGAAATTTTTAAATTACATATCAACATCAACTTTGATTAAGTGATATCTCGTTCATTTATTAGTTTGAGTTGCATTGAGACATTTTACAGACCTGATGGGCACACTTTATTTCAAGTTAGTTTCTGTATGGGAAAAAGTTTCCTATATTTCATCAAATCACAACTGAGAAATAGCTTAACCAATAATATTATTTTTTGAGATCCTTTTATTGGCATAAGCTTATCTGTAAGACCGTTGGCCTCATTACGCAAATTCATAATGAAATAAGAAAAACACTTGGGTAAGTAGCTAGCCTGGAGAGTCCCTACTATCAAAGGGACCCAATCACCAGAGAACAATGAGAGAGTAAGGAGGCTCTATCTGCCACTATCACAGTCAGTTAAACGTGGAGACCTCAAGAAATTGCCTCGTTTGATATCCATGCCACTTACACTGAAGTAAAACGTCACCGCAACAGAAATCCGGTAATCAAATTGGAGAGTTTCTACGAAAAGAGGCGAAAAAAGTTTTTAAAGCACATCAGAAGAGGCATATCTCAATTAATCGCCTTGTTTACCGTTAATGGCTTCAGAAAACACAATTTGTTGCGGCTGCTCAAGAATCTCAGCGGAACCGAAATATCACAGCCTGGTTCTCGAGCTTTACGCCGGCCTGGTTCTTCACTGAATCCGATTGTCTAATGATATCGTGGAAATAATTATTCGCTCGGATGTTTATAGGACTGTAAGTTTAATTTTGTTGATTGAAGTTAAGAAAATCCTTAGTGATAATCTATGTCCAATCTCGTGCTGAAGTTTGTAAGGCTTCATTCAGTAGCTAGTATTTTTGCTAACTTCATATAGGAAAACTCAATTAACTTAGAACTCACAACATGTTAAGATCTAGCAAAACTTAGCAAGAAAGAGTAAAGTTGTTAAGGGACCAAATTTTAGTCTAATGTGAGAGCCAACTGCTCTGTACAACAGTTTCTAATGGTTGTGACTACAAGGTAGTTTCACTATCTAAACAATTCGGTTAAAGTAGATAATCAAAAATTTATCATTTATAATATCATTGCTACTTGTTTCTGATTGGTTAATCAAGAAAGTGATTTAGGTCATTGTTTACATAGTAAATGTCAAAATACTGCAATATTTACTTTTATTGACATAAGCACGGATGGTTATTACGTAGCTCTAACTACCTCAAATATATGGTACTGGAACATTAAAGATCAGCTAAAACATCAAAAAATAAACAATTTAGGAAATTAAACAAAACATGAAAAAAATATCAAAAAATTCCAATTTTGCACCATATAAGTGCTAACAGTCACGCTTGTGGGTCTGATGCAATAACGTTCTTTGGGTCCATGTGTGGCTTAGAAGTAACCGTAACTCTGTGCCGTGTGTCATAACCTCGGTTTGCTCAGCTTTTCCCTTTTAAAAATCGGGGAGGGGGGTGTACAAAATTTTGGTCCCAACTTGTAAAATTTTTCAGGTTGAACATTTTTGAGTTTTAACAAATTCTAAGTCTTTTCAGTTTCAAAGGCTGTTTCTTGCTGTCTCATGGCTCTTGTTGCTGATTTGAATTGGCGCCAAAAAAATCTAACTGAAAAAACCAGCTTACATATTGTCATTAATATGGGACAAGCGGTATGTATGCTTCGGTAATGAGTTGCGTCAAAAGAAAACTTGTTTTTGCAAACCTCACATCATAAAACCTTTTAGACAATTTTTGGGCATTCAAGGCGAGGGGCTATCTTTCATATTAGAAAACGGTCTCATCGTTACGTGAACATTGACTAGTAGACTCACAAGCGGTTGCGTTTATAAATTTATTCCCAAAGATAGGCGATTTTCAACCGACATTCATAAAATCTTGCTCGAAAGTTGTTGATATTTTTGCTGGTTAGTTACTGTTCCGATCCGTCTTGAGAAGGAAGAACTATATACTCAACTAGTTTTTTTGTTCAGACAATTTTGACCGATCAATTTATTCATCGTAGAGAGTTGTGAGTAGGGATCTTTAAAAAGCCCGTCCTGCGTAGAACATGGAATTAAAAATATTGTTTTCAAATTTCGTTTTCCAGAGCAAGTTATCGTGGTTTAAATTTTTGTGCATATTAGACCAATTTGCGTTATTTTTAATCACATTTTCCGGAATCTTTGCCTAAAATAATTTCTTCACTTTTGCTAAACTATGTAAAAGTTGTTGACAACACTACCCTTGATTTTCTTAAGACAAAAAGGTTTTGATGACTATTTTGAAAATATTGGCTAAATATTTCAATATTTCAGTTTTTTTATCAAAAATTTCCCCGAAATAAGCTTCTTTAGTCCCCTTTGATTAATTTTGCCGGAAGTACACACCCAAAAACAATTAAAAAACCTTTATGAACTACAAAAGGAGCAAGTTCTACTTCCACTTCCATTGAGAGTAGTCTGGAGCTATGATTTTGCCGTTTTTTGCTATTTTCACTCTATGATTATCAAAAACGCAGTCTTTCTAAAAAAATCTTTTAACTAACAAAATATCTAGATTAACATTCGAGAAAAATGAATATTCTTATCGAACAGGATATTTGTGAAATTTACCAAAACAGAATTAGTTGTTAGACTTTTACGGCACGGAAACATCCTTCCGAAAATGCTCTACGAAGAAGCTTGATTATGTTTTTGTTGGAAAAATTAGTCTGAAAATGATGTTAGTAACACTTTTGTCTAATTGACTGATACATTTCGAAATGTCAATAGTAATTTCAAAGAGAACCGAATTTTTCACGCCGAGGTTTACTGGAGCATAAAGTAAGTCCAAAAGACCATAATCGACCGTTATTTTGAGTGTTGCGGATGCAACTTCAAGATGGCTAAATACGGAAGTTAAGATGATTTTCCGCAAAAAAATTGACTTTATGTCCCACATTACTAACTGTCAGTTACCAAAAAACATGGAAACAAAACATCTGAATTTGACTTTTTCAATGCTAGAAATATGTTTTCACTACATATTAATGGTAACTAACCGACATTCAACCTTCTGATGTTACAATTACAGACGCTAACGATAACTTGGTTGTGACAAGAGCAGACAACGATCTCCTGCATGGATTTTTTACTGGAATCAGATGTCACCAAGAACAATTTTTTTGGAAGTTGGGTTTCAGACGTCACCCCTACAAGAGGTTCTAGTTTTTTTACTGGTTTCAGGCGTCACCAGCAGAAGTCCGCCCGAGGTCTCAGACGCCACCTCTGATCTCCTGTTCCCCAGTTAGATCGAGCCAAAAATCTCTAATTTTTTCGACAAAAAGCCACCAAAAAATTGAAATTTGTCCCCCAAAAACCTGTTTTCTGCTATTATAACACCTCGATTGCTAAATTTTGACTAGTTTTATTTTTCTAATAGCAAGTAAAAGCAGTTTAACTATTTTGAAAGAAAAAGTTGGTGAGAAAAAGGCCAAAAGTCAGAAAAACGGTCGCAAAATAAGAAAAATCAAGAAATCCATTTTGATTTTCTGATTGCATATTCTAATGAAATACCAAAAAAGCCTTCGAACTATTGTTTTTGAGATAGTTTTCAAATAGCGAGAAGGCCATTCTAATCGGTATGTCATACTGGAGTCTTAGAAACAAGAAATGTTAGAAAATTTTTTCTGAAATCAGAAAAATCAAAAAACCCATTTTAATTTTCTGACCCCATATCTTATTGATTCACAAAAGCAACTTTTAACCTATCTTTGTGAAATGATTTTGCAGTAGCCAGAAAGCTATTTTGGTCGATATAGTATACTGAGTCATCAAAAACGAGAATTGTCAGAAAATTTTTTCTGAAATCAGAAAAATCAAAAACCCATTTTGATTTTCTGACCCCATATCACATTGATTCACAAAATAAACTCTTAAACTATCTCTGTGAGTTAGTTTTGCAGTAGCCAGAAAGCTATTTTGGTCGATATAGTATACTGAGTCATCAAAAACGAGAATTGTCAGAAAATTTTTTCTAAAATCAGAAAAATCAAAAAACCCATTTTGAATTTCTGATTGCATATTCTAATGAAATACCAAAAAAGCCTTCGAACTATTTTTTTTGAGAAAGTTTTCAAATAGCGAGAAGGCCATTCTAGTCGATATGTCATACTGGAGTCTTAGAAACAAGAAATGTTATAAAATTTTTTCTGAAATCAGAAAAATCAAAAAACCCATTTTGATTTTCTGATTGCATATTCTAATGAAATACCAAAAAAGCCTTCAAACTATTTTTTTTGAGAAAGTTTTCAAATAGCGAGAAGGCCATTCTAGTCGATATGTCATACTGGAGTCTTAAAAACAAGAAATGTTAGAAAATTTTTTCTGAAATCAGAAAAATCAAAAAACCCATTTTGATTTTCTGACCCCATATCTTATTGATTCACAAGATAAACTCTTAAACTATCTTTGTAAAATGGTTTGGCAGTAGCCAGAAAGCTATTTTGGTCGATATAGCATACTGAGTCATCAAAAACGAGAATTGTCAGAAAATTTTTTCTGAAATCAGAAAAATCAAAAAACCCATTTTTGATTTTCTGATTGCATATTCTAATGAAATACCAAAAAAGCCTTCGAACTATTTTTTTTGAGAAAGTTTTCAAATAGCGAGAAGGCCATTCTAGTCGATATGTCATACTGGAGTCTTAGAAACAAGAAATGTTAGAAAATTTTTTGTGAAATCAGAAAAATCAAAAAACCCATTTTGATTTTCTGACCCCATATCTTATTGATTCACAAGATAAACTCTTAAACTATCTTTGTAAAATGGTTTTGCAGTAGCCAGAAAGCTATTTTGGTCGATATAGTATACTGAGTCATCAAAAACGAGAATTGTCAGAAAATTTTTTCTGAAATCAGAAAAATCAAAAACCCATTTTGATTTTCTGACCCCATATCTCATTGATTCACAAAATAAACTCTTAAACTATCTCTGTGAGTTAGTTTTGCAGTAGCCAGAAAGCTATTTTGGTCGATATAGTATACTGAGTCATCAAAAACGAGAATTGTCAGAAAATTTTTTCTGAAATCAGAAAAATCAAAAAACCCATTTTGATTTTCTGACCCCATATCTCATTGATTCACAAAATAAACTCTTAAACTATTTTTGTGAGTTAGTTTTGCAGTAGTCAGAAAGCTATTTTGGTCGATATAGTATACTGAGTCATCAAAAACGAGAATTGTCAGAAAATTTTTTCCGAAATCAGAAAAATCAAAAAACCCATTTTGATTTTCTGACCCCATATCTTATTGATTCACAAAATAAAACTTTAACTATCCTTGTGAGTTAGTTTTGCAGTAGCCAGAAAGCTATTTTGGTCGATTTGGTATACTGAGTCATCAAACACGAATAATGTCAGAAAATTTTTTCTGAAATCAGAAAAATCAAAAAAATCCATTTCAATTTTCTGACCCCCATACCCTACACAAAAAACGCTCTTTTTGAGTTAGTTTTGCAGTAGCCAGAAAGTTGTTTTAGTCGATATAGTACACTGGGATCTCAAAGACAAGAAAGATCAGGAATTTTTTAAAATTTTTTCTGAAGCCAGAAAAATTAAAAAAAAACTCCTTTTGATTTCCTGACCTTTATCCTGTCTATTTGCAGTCTGAACTCTTATGCTAGCCCTGTGAGTTAATTTTACACTGGAGAGAAAGCTATTTAGGTCAATACATCGAATAGTGATCTCAATAACGCGAATTGCCAAGAATAATTTTTTGAAATCAGAAAAAAATTCAGAAAAATAGTTTATTTTTCTGACTACACATCGCCTTGAAAGCAAACCAAGTTGTCAAACTAGCCCTCTGACCTAACGTGCAAATGCCGAAAGTTGATATTTAGTAGATATATGAGTCAGAAAAAAAAGAGAAGTTAAAAAGGCCTTTCGAAAAAAGAAAAGAAAAACGGTTTCGATTTTCGGACTGCAAAAAAACCTAAATTGTAAATCAAACAGTCTAACTCATTTTTTGAGTAAGATTTTGAAATTGTCTCAAATTGTTTCTTTTCGAATATATTATATTTGGAGTCTGGAATCAATAAGAGTTACAGAAAAAAGTTCGAAACAGGTTTCTTTAAAAATAGAAAACTCTTATTACAAAATCCCAAGAACACCTCCGATAAAGAAAGCAAAACACATAAAACAACTTCCCAGCTAGAACAAAGTTCCGATTTTGTGAAAGATTTGCAAAACGATATATAAAATATAGCCTTCAGCAAAAAAAACGCAAAAAGTTTTCCCGTGTTAACTTTAAGAGCCGTTTAATTTTTTCCTTGTCCGCGGTCACAAACGTCACCGAGAAAAAGTCCCTATTACCCTGCTGGTCTCAGTAGTCACCAATCAGAAGAACAAATTTTGCACGGTTCCAGTAGTTACCGAGAAGAAATCGATAATTTTTACTGGTTTCAGAAGTCAACATTGTAAAATGAGAAGCCTTTTCTTTTTGGTATCAGTAGTCACCCCATTTAGAAGATTTCAATTATTTCAAGAAGAGCAAAACATCTCTCAAGAACCTCAAGCAGTTCTACACAGTAAAGTTCTTAGTGGGTTTTCCTAAATCAACACAGAGACAACTCAACAACCAACGTTTTTTCTTGCAACCCTCGTTGCCTAGTCGCTCCGCAAAAAAAAAAATTATATAATTTTTTTTTCAGCAACCTTCTTTTGGGCTTCTCGTAAAAGTAAAACAGTAGAACTTATTGTTTTTTGCTTACATTCAGGGAGAAAGCACAAACTAAATTTTACAGTCATTGTCCGAAGAAAAAAACTATTTGAAAACAAAAAAGAAAATGTATTCGTAGCAGTTATTTGGTCCTGTAAAAAAAAGACGATAAACGTTCGAACGAGTTTTTTTCTTTTTTTAGCAATTAAAATCTACTATAATTAGCACCACCACAACCTTAGGATTCTTGTTTTTGAAAAAATTTGCGTCGCTGAACTTTTATAGGAAATTTTTGGCTGATTTGCCAAATTAGATTTTGACATCAAAAGTTCGTCGCTCCGGTTTTTTGCCGTTTTCATTTTTACCTGAAAGACAACCATAACATCAACAACAACAACAGAGATCAAAGATGTCGCAAAGGAACAACGACGAGTGTCAGTTTGCAGTAAACATGTTTAAATCAACGGAAAGTTCTTTGAAAAGCCAGCTTGATTTGTTACAGAAGGCAATAGACGATAGAAAGAGCTTCCGATCATTAAATCTACTAATCAGCAGAGCCAAAACGCTGCAAACAGAATTGGACAAGAAGACAGAAGCAGTATTGAGGGCGAAGCCTCACCAGAGTACAGCAACTTCGATTCTCGACAGACAGAAAGCCTTAACATCCAGACTGCAGCAATACGAACTGGAAGTTGACACATTGGACGATGATGGTCTATTAAGCCAGTCCTCAACAAGATTTTGCGATGACGCCACAATTCCCTCTCGTCCAAGCAGCCGACGACTAGATTCAGAACGATCAACACCAACACGCAATGTTATCACTGAAGAAACATTTGTCGAGCAAGCAGCCAGTTCACAACCGAACGACACAACAGTCTTCATTAATCCACCGCCCATTCCTCCAAGACCGGTCAAGCCATCACTATTCCTGAACAACCAGCAAATCCAGGATCCTCTTATTAGCCATTTGGTAAATCCACAGCAAAATTTCTATCAACAGAACAGAAACCAGTTTGTTGACTCCAACTCAATACATCATGCTAGACATTATCATCCAACGGCATCAAACACACTAGAACAACCCAATGCTAATCATCAGCAAGAAACCTTAATTTTGCCGCCTCTCAACTTGTCAAACTTGGATCATCAGTTGAACCAAGAACCCAATTTCCTAACGGCAAAGGATTTAGAATTCAGCGGTTCTCAATCCAAACAAAAGCAGTTTGTTAACCGTTTCAGTTTATCTTTGACCCCTGAAAGTCAGAGAGGCTTCCGAAACGTCAACTTAACTTGTCAAACCCTTCAAGATGAAGGTGGAAACCCATTCTTTGGCAAAGCAATTATTGACAAGCCTCTTAATCATGGACCTGAATACGTGACAATAGATCAAAACCCCCACTCATCTAAACAAAACTACGTTCAGCCTATGCATTATTGTTTCACAAGCAATCTACAACCAACAACAGCTGCAAACGTAGTTTCGCATGTCCAGAGCTTTTGTTTTTCAAAAGAACAAGATGTTCAACTCAAACCTCAAAAGCCTGAAAACAGTTTTGTGCAACGTGTCAGTTCTTTCAACATCGGTCCCAATGATCCTGTATTAAACACAACCTTGACAAACAGCTTCCCAATTCAAGGTTTAGCAGTTCAAAGGCCTCCTGTTTACCCATCTAATACCCCAGCGCAAGCAAACATCCACTCAGTGCAGAGCGATCTACAACTTCTTTCAACGCATTCCACAACCTCTCAAGAAGCGAACAAACCAGTCCATAGCGTCAGAACAACACAAACGCTTATTTATCATATCCTTTACCCATCAAGAACATGGCAGCTGAACCCGCTGTAAATCAAAGTCATTCAAACGACGAAATTTCGCACTTGCGACCTCCCCCTCTACCTAATCTTTATCCAACTACCATCTTGCCAACTTCAAGCGTAAGGCAGCATCAGGCTCCAGTGTTTGCTACAGCTGGACAATTTGTCCCCTCAATGACCAATAGTGAACTTCAGCCAACATCCGTCGACCTAAAATGCGCGATCAAATTGCCGCCATTAAAATTGCAAAATTTTAATGGTGACCCCATGCACAATCACGAGTGGATAAATAATTTTTTCTCAATGGTTCACAATAACATTTCAATTACTGACGCACACAGAATAACCTACCTACAGAATTCAGTGTCGGGTAAGGCAAAGGATCTGATACATGCTTACTCTTGTGATCCACCCTATTTTAATACAGCCCTCAACGAGATAATGAGCCGCTTTGGCGACCCTTCAGTTGTTGTCAACGCTTTTATCAACCAATTAGAGTTCTGGAAATGTAATAGTTCTTAAAATAAGCAATCCTTCATAGCATACTCTTCATTTCTAAAGAGACTTGTCCAGGCTTTTCGGAACCTAGGTTTTCAAGCCGAACTTCAATCGTCTACTTTATTGAGGAAAGCGAAGGAAAAAATTCCCCACAACTTGCTTCTTAAATGGACTGAATACACCCTGACAGAGAAAGTTACAACAACTACACTTGTTGAGTTTCAAAAATGGCTTGATGTTCAAGCAAGGGTTTTTGACAAAGTAAACCAGGAAAATAGAACCAGTACCTTTACTCACAACAAAAACGGTAATTATCCTGCTGTGACAGCACAACAATCGGTTCAAGAACAGTTTAGGCAAACAATTGCAAATCAGTCTGAAAGGAACGATTTAGATCAACGAAAGGTTAATCACAACGGCTCGAAAAATGAGCAACAGTTTGCAAACAAGCACACAAATTGTGTTCAATGTCACAAATCGCATTTTGTTGCAACTTGTTCAGACTACCATAAATTGTCCCCTGAAGGTCGATTTCGAACTATCCAGAAAAATAGCTTGTGTACAAACTGTTTAAGAGATCAACATCGCAGAGACACTTGTCCCTCCTCGAAGCGTTGTCAAATGTGTAATGGTTTTCACCATACAACACTACATAATCCAGCTAAACAATTCAGCAGAACACATGCCGCTTTTACTACCAGCAACGTCCAACAGCAAACTAAAACCTCAGGTCAACAAAATTGGTCATCGAAAGACGACAACAACTCACAAACGCAAAAAAGTATTGAAGCAACTCAGAATAAAATAACACAATTCAAACCCAAAAGCAATCTCAGGTACGGAAAAATTTTTGGAAATAATAAAAATCAACAGTCATCGAAACGTGCGAATTTGAATGGACCTTCTACCAGCCAAAATTTCAATGTCAACCAAATATCCAGTACACCGAAATATTGATTTGAGCAGTTACAGCTGCCCGCCAGTATCTTTTATCAAAGAAGATAAAGTATTCGACACGTATGCCCTCATTGACACCGGCAGTCAGTTTACGTTTTTATTAGATGCTGTTTCTGACTACCTGAAACTCCCACGCGAATATCAATCTTCAACTACTGTTCAATATCTAAGCGTTGATTACGAAATGCCCCTATCAAAAATAAAGCAACCAATAACAGTTTGCCCTTTCAATCAGTTTGATGAAAAGTTCCAAATATCCAGAGCCTACAGCACCCCTACATTAAACGTTAATGCAGCCAATGTCACTGAACTAAACTATGTTTTCGATGCATTCAATGAACTTCGACACATATATTTCCCAGACATTGCCGAAGGTAAGATTGGAGCACTCCTTGGTGTCAATGCTTTTGCCTTTACGCATCCTACTGAAGTAATTCAAGGCACCGAAATCCGCACCTTCGGAGTAAAGACAAAGCTTGGATGAACACTTGCAGGAGAGTACCTGAACACACTAGGAAACCGCTCTTCAAAATTTTCTAATAAATCGAAAGTATTTGTATACCATGTCTGTCGGAAAAGTCCAGAAGAACCCTTGGACAATTTGATACAAGAATTTTGGCCAATAGAGAACGATGGTACCAGAAAAGATGATAAAACTATCACTGAAGATGAAAAATCTGCCATTCGAATACTTGAGAGTACTATCAACCACACAGGGGAAAGGTATGAAATAGATCTTCCATGGAAAGTACCTGCCAATCTTCAAAATAACTATTTTTCTGCCCTCAATCAGCTAAACAGTTTGAACAAACGACTTAATAATGATCAAAAACTAAGTGATATTTACCAACAGACTCTTGTCACAGATCTCGACAAAAATTACGTCAAGCCAGTGGAAATGACAGACCCACCCCCTGAGAAAATATGGTACTTGCCGCATCACCCTGTTCAAAGCGCAAACAAACCAAACAAAGTGCGTCATGTCGCCAATGCAGCGTCAAAATTCAAAGGCGAGTCACTGAATTCCAATCTTCTAACAGGACCAGACCTTTTAAACAGTCTAATAGGAATTTTGGTCAGATTTCGTGAAAAACCTATTGCTATTTTGGCAGACATTGAAGGAATGTTCATGCAAATCGGCATCCGAAATGAAGATCAATCTGCACTATGTTTCCTATGGTCTATTGACAATGATGTAGGACAGTTTCAATTCACCAGATTGATTTTCGGTGCAACTTGCTCACCATCTTGTGCAATTTTTGTTTTAAACAGATGCGCAGAGGACAACGTCGAGACATATCCAAAAGCACAGAGCGCTATAAAGTCTTATTTTTATATGGATGACTACATCCAGTCCTTCGACTCTCCTGAAAATGCCAACGCGACTGCATTTGAAGTAAAGAACTGCCTGAGAGCCGGTGGTTTCCGCCTCACAAAATTCCTGTCAAACCATCAACAGGCTCTTCAGTGTATTACTCCAGAAGACCTCGAGGAGCCCAAGAGTGAAACAAGAGTCCTCGGACAAAAATGGAACCTTGAAAAAGATACATTTTTCATGAAATCCCTAGGAGAATTCCCTAAAGAAGCTGAACAATACACTCAACGGAAACATTTCAGTCTGGTGTCATCGATTTTTGACCCAATTGGGTTTCTTGGCCCAATGACAATAAAGTTCAAAATTCTTCATCAGCAACTTTGGAAGTTAGGTAGAAAATGGGACGAGCCACTCCCAATTCAACTTCTACATCCCTAACAAAAGCTCCTTAACAGTTATCACTCTATGCCTCAACTTGAAATTCCACGACAGATGACAACACAGAATCTACTGGAGACAGAGAACCAGTTGCATGTTTTTGTTGATGCATCGATTGTTGCAACGTGTGCTGTTGTCTACCTCAGGAGCTTGAATAAGACCAGCAACGAAGTACAAACTGCATTCGTGATCGGGAAATGCAAAGTAGCGCCCGTAAAACAGTTGAGCGTTCAAAAGTTGGAACTAGAGGCATCTGTCACAGGTGTTCGACTCCTGAATTTTGTTAGAGATGAACTCTCTGTTGAAATCAGCAATGTTTTTTATTGGACGGATACTCAAGTTGTCCTTGACTGGATTGGTTCTTCCGAGAAGCAACCAGTTTTTGTTGCTAATCGCATTGCAGAAATAAAAGTAAAAAGCAAACCTGACATTTGGAATCATATTGCGACAAACTTAAACCCAGCTGATCATGGTACTCGTGGTTTAGAACCCAAGGAAATTGAAGCAAAATGGTTTAAGCCACCAGATTTGCTCTCCACAAATGACGTCTTTTGTAGACCTACCAAGCAAATGCCGATTTGTGCTGCAACAACACGATCTGCCTTAAGAACCAAGAAACCAGTACTCGACCCTAAACAGTTTTCATTATGGACAAAGATTTTGCTAACGATAGCTACTGTTTTCAATCTGATCTACAGAGCGAAAAAACAGCGTGACAATCACCATCAATACACTGTTGAAGACATTGAATTATCAAAATCTTACTTGATACAAATGTCGCAAGTCAATAGCTTCCCATCATCGAGTTGCTAAAAAGTAGCCGTAAACTGGAACCGAAATTCAAACACAGGTCATTAAACTCAATGCTTGATAAGAACGGTATATAACGCGTCTGTGGAAGGCTAATTTTTGCTCCCAGTGAACTCGAGTTGGCCAAGCGGCCAATACTACTTCATGCAAAAGATCACATTTGTCGTTTATACCTCGAACATGCCCATCGCATCTGTGTGCATCAGGGAACAGAAGCCACTAAGGCTTTTGTACAGCAAAGGTACTACGTAATTGGTCTCCACAGAACACTGCAGAGCATTAGATACAAATGCTTCCTCTGTCGACGTTTCGAACCGCAAAGCATCGAGACTTTTATGGCACCGCTACCTGATTGCCGCTTCCCGACTGAAAACAAACAATTTACATTTGCCAACTGCGGATTTGACTTTTTCGGCCCATTTTACATTGAGGAAGGAAAAGATAAGCTTCAGAAACACTACGGCCTCATCTTTACTTGTCTGGTAACGCGAGCTGTTCACTTGGAAACCTGTCCAGATTTGAATACAGACACTTTTCTGAACGCCTACCGCCGCTTCACTTCGCGAAAATGTCAGCCCGCTGATTTGTACAGTTACAACGGTAAGAATTTTGTTGGTGCCAAAGAAGAACTCAAAAGGTGTCTGAGGGATCTCGACAAGGATAAAATTCACAAAGCATTTGCAGCACAGAACACCAAGTGGCACTTCAACCCACCTTATGGCCCTCATTTTGGCGGCGCTTGGGAGCGGCTGATCCAGAGTGTCAAGCGGACGCTCCTGATCATTTTAGGGTCAACAAAGTTTACTTTTGACGTTTTCCACACAATCATGGTTGAAGCAGAAGCTATGATGAACTCCAGACCACTTACAAACGTGTCGGACGCCATGGAAAACGAAGAACCATTGACGCCAAACAATTTTCTACTTCAGCGTCCTTACAACTCTCTTCCCCCTGGTATCTTCCCGTCGACCAAGCCAGCTAACATGAAGTCTTGGAAGAATGTTCAACAATTCCTCAACCACATCTGGAGGAAACTGGTCCGGGAATATCTACCGACCTTGATAAAGCGACCAAAATGGACCGAAAACGCCGGGAATTCACTCAAAATCAACGATGTGGTGTGGATCCTGAAAGACTTCACCCCACGTGGTATTTGGCCTCTGGGAAGAGTAGAAGAAGTGTTCCCTGGACGAGATGGTAACAACAGAGTAGTTAAAGTGAAAACGGCTTACGGCACCTTCGTCCGTCCCGTGTCCGGTCTCGCCCGTGTTTTCGCTGATTAGCTTTTTTGTTGATATTTTTTGCGCTCCGGTTTTAGGCAAAGAGGGTTGCATATAGTTTTCTTCAATTTAATTTGGGTTTATGGATTCTAACTGGAATTGGAAACAATATTTATTAGGTGGATTTATTCGTGTTTTACCCTCTTATTCCTGTTGCCCCCGTGGAGCATGTTGCGGATGCAACTTCAAGATGGCTAAATACGGAAGTTAAGATGATTTGCCGCAAAAAACTTGACTTTATGTCCCACATTGTTAACTGTCAGTTACCAAAAAACATGGAAACAAAACATCTGAATTTGACTTTTTCAATGCTAGAAATATGTTTTCACTACATTGAGAGATGTGAACGTATTCCGCCTTCAATTAATTTTGATTTTTTGTGATAGTGGTGCTGCGATCCAACATCAGAGAGTCAAGCTAATCAACCTGTTTCACTGATGCAAGTGTTGCAGTTGCCACTAATCGCTGGAATAATAGTTTGAAAAATTAATGAGACTGGCTTCACAAATCTTTAGTACAAAGAAAGAACAAATTACAACGTTAATTTGTCCATAGAAATTAATATTGGGCTTCGGTATTTAAAAAATGACAGTTTTAAAAAAAACAGGTGACACTGTCGCTGTTGAAGTCTGCTACAGTTGATGTCGTTGTCCTTGTCGTCTGTTAGAACTTCTAGCTATAGAACTTCAAGCTATAGTTTTGAACTTAGTTAGAATTATTAAAAAGACTGTTTAATTTACCAGACTAATAGGACAAGAGCAAATAGATTCCAGTCACAAAATTTACATAGACGAATCGTCAATAAATGGTGCTTAGAATCAACATTCGGTTAAAACTGCTGAATCTAGGTGACTATAACTAAAGTGAGGTTATGTGATGAAAAATCTTCCCAGCATGTGTTGAATGATTTTGATACCACCGGAGAATTGCAGAAAGCAAACCA